>NC_056742.1:387424676-387464676 GCF_019279795.1 Protopterus annectens
GTCTGGACACATCTGGTGGAGCCTTGCAGTACTCACCAACTACATGTACCCAAATTGTCATGGTATGTGCTATGCTACATAATATGATGTTGCGAAAACAGCTGCAGCAGGACCAGCATAGGGCTAGGCCAAATAGCCCCCCACCATTGCCAAGGCCATCACAGGCAGAGCGTGACTCGGAGGAGGAACAACCTGAGCCTGCCCCAGTAGGCAGAAGGAGGCGTGCCCAGTATGCCCTGGCCTTGGTAAAGAGGCAACACATAGCACATACACTGGCTCAGTAGGAGCCCTGGGAATGATACCCCTCTCTGACACACTCAAATAATAACAGGGATGCCTAAAATGACATGACCTGCTCAGAAACATGTACAGGGAGTGTAATATGTGCATCCGACAGAGGCAGTCCTGCAGCACCACCTGAGGCATGAATGCCATGTGTTAAGTAATGTAACACCATGTACTATATGCACACTTGAGGACCCTGACTAACATCCACCCTCACCAAGCATGAAGCCACAAAATGACGATGGGATGATCAATTGCAATAATTGGCTGAAGTAATGCAGTTAGTCAAAGGGGAGCCAATGTGTTTCAGCCTGGGAAGACATGCTGAGCATGACATGATGCACCACCTGCTAGGGGTGGCGTGCACCTATCAGTCCAGGCCCCATGGATACTGGCAAAGGCTGTCAGTACCCACAGCGTGCCCTGAATAGGTAAGTCTCAAAACACAAACCCACCTTCATAGGTACCACAAGGGATAGGAACCTAGATGTAATGCTACCCAATGCCAGAAGTCTAAACAGCAAGATGCGTGCAGTGTAAACACACACAGTATGGAGAATGTTGAAAACTGGGTCAAGGCTCACATCAGCACCCTAACACTACCAGGTTACACCTCATACTGTGCTGTACAGCCTCAAAACATGGAACAAGCTACAAAAGGAGGGTGACTAGCAATAATTGTCAAGGATAACCACAGCCCCATGTTGGTACCACAACAAGAAGCAGCATGGATTATCCATGGTCAAGTACCAGTGGCTAAAACCACCTCCCAGTATATAGCCTGCTGCAGACTACTGTCCTAACACCAGGAACTGCACCTGGCCTATGTTGGAATACATGAATATATCAAGCCCCCCAAACCACATTATACTGGTTGACTGAAAATACCCAGACACACACTGGGAGCATTATACTAGCACCAACGCAGTAGGAGAAAAGTTCCCAGAATCCATAAACCAAAATGCCCAGGGACAACGTACCACTCCCACAAGAGGGGTAAGCATACTGGATGTGATAATCAGCAACATGTGTACTGGATGGCAAGATGTGAAGTGTATCCCTCACTGGTAGGACCAGATCATAGAGTAATCACACCAGATATACACATCCTGACCACAGTCCATGGCCAGAAAACCACAGTGAAAATCATGTGTAAAGCATAGGTTGCAACCCTCCAAACTGATGTGGAATCCACTAAAGGCCCTGTGCAGGTGCAGAATATGGGACACACTGCAGAACCTGTTATACAGGCATTCCATGAACACAGCCAGGAATGCTTGGATTATGCAATCACAAATAACAACAAGACACAATGCCATACACGCAGGCATCTGGCATGCTGGACTCCAGCCATTACCAAACCATGCAAGAGAATGAGGAAGCTACAACATGATAGAGCAAACATAAAAAGGGAAGTAATCACTGATCAGTAGTATGGCAATAAAATATGTCCACACATACAATCCACTAAGGCCAGCCACAACAAGTAGAATCTGTGAATCCTGAGGCAATGTTACACTTGCCCCAAGTACACAGACAACCCTCAACTCCCCCCAATAAATACAAATATATGTGAGAGATGCAACCATTTATCCAAACCGGAGGCTGAGCTCCCCCAACTCAGTACTGTCAAAACTAGTCAGGAGGAGAAGGTAGCCACATACACCACAAACCCAGTCCAACATAGACCTATCACAACTGTAAACCAAACACATAAACACAGAAAAACATTCCCGGAGGCCCTAATTACAAACACACCACACCAACAGAGGCCTCCAAAGCAGACCCCAAGCAACCACAACCTCCAAACATAGCACATGCAACACATAGTACACAAAGCTGGTGTGCCAAACAGTCACAGGCCAGAAGGAGAAACAACATGCCTGATACAGTTTTAATAGGTGTCTGTATAGGCAGACACACTGCTGTCCCACTCACCAGACTGAACAAGGGAAAGGGTACAGTAAGCTGCCTGTAGGCTTCCACAATATGCCACATAACACAAGTACGCAGGTCACACCAAAGCAAGCAGAAATATGATGCACTCATTGTCCATGCTGGTGTGAATGTCCTGAGATGTACCTCCCTGGACTACATGAAAAGAGACATGGATGAGCTCTCTGAGTATGTACTCCAGGCCGGTATGACACTGGCCATTTGCAGCATCCAACCCTCACCAAGAATGATGCCACAGTACAAACACAGAATGATCAGCTTTAACAGGTGGCACAATTACAGCTGTCAGTCCAAGAGGATCTAATGTCTGTCTGCTTGAGATGTCATGCATGACAAGCCATGCTGCTGTTCCAGGGATGGCTTGCACCTGTTACCCCTGGGCATCTGGATACTGGATAAGGCCTTTGCCACCTCCATAGAGCCGTACGTAGGCAAGGCCGAAAAGACTAACCCACCACCCAAGAAAACATAAGTGGTAAGAAACATAAGGGTAATGCTGACCAATGCCAGATGTGTAAACTGCAATATGCATGCTCCTGAGGCAATTCCCAGTATGGAGAACATCGATATCTGTGCAGTGACAGAAGCCTGCTGCAAGCCTACTGACAGCACACCAGCACTACCAGGTTATACCTCATATCATGCGTTATGGCACCAACACCTGGGCCAAAACATCAAAGGAGGGGGAGTATCCATATGCAGCACAGACACCCATATGGCCAGGTAACTGGCAATGCACGAAGCAGCGGAGACCACCCATGTGCACCTAACTGTAGTCAAAACTGCTGTACAGTCTGTAGCACGTGACAGACCACACTCTCACACACAGGAACCCCACCCAGACATCCTGAAGACACTGGACAGTATGAATGTCCCACCAAATACCAAACAAGGTACTCACAAATTACCACATAGGTGGTAAACCATTATGTATGCAAGGAGTAATCAGGGACCTTGGGACACAAGTCGACAGTAACCTGTCATGTGACACTCACAATACCAATGTGGCTAGGAAGACTGTCTATATTGGACACAGTATAGGTTCATAGTTTCATAGGTTCATACTAGGCTATCTGCCCTGGGGCAATTATAAGCCTAGCCTGATTCTGTATGGCTTACGCCACCCCTTGGTTTGAGTATACTGTGCCCTTTTTAAGGTTTAGTTTACTGTGCCTCTGTCTAATAGTGACACGGGAGTAATCCCTGGGACAAACCTACGATCCCCCATCCACTTATCGAGATTCTTCTTGAAGAGATTCAGTGAGGTGCTCTGTCTCACATGAACTGGAATTCTATTCCAGAGCGAAGGGAGCCTCTGGGTTATGAACCTGTCCCTCCAGCAAGTTCTATTTATTTCTGTGCTGAGGTTCAAGTCCCTCGGCGTGGCTCTAAGGGATTTAGATTTACTGAGGTGGAGCATGTCCATTAATTCTGGATTTGACATAGCTTTGTATGTCAGGCGTAGATCGCCTCGAAGTAGGCAGTATGCAACTGAGTAGAGCTGGAGTTTTTTTAACCGAGCAGCATATGGCATCTGTTTGAGACCCTTGATCCCCTTGGTGAGATACTTTTGGGGTCTTTCTAATTGCTGCAGGTGTCGGGTAAGGTACATCCCAAAAAAGGCATTGTATTCTATGATGGGCCTGATGAGGGATGAATAAAGGGGCACGATTACCTCTCTTGATCTAGATGTGAAACCCTTTGTGATGAGGTGGGCTATGTAGAAGGTCTTTCTAACCACTTTGGCAATGTGGTTTTCAAAGGAGGGATTGTTATCAACTTGGATCCCCAGGTCCCTAATAACTTTCTCTGTACTTAATGGGTTTCCGCCTATGTGGTAAATTGTGGGCACATTGTTTTGCCAGAGGGTATGACTATACATTTTTTGGCATTTAGCTTTAAACCATGGCACTGGCACCAGTTATCTGTCTCTGTGAGACCTTTCTGAAGGATGTTTGTGTCAGCTGGAGAGTTGATTATGGCCAGTTTGCAGTCGTCTGTGAACTTGGTGAGCCATAGTCCTCCCACATTTGCCTGTACCTCGGAAAAGTATATACCGAACAAGAGTGGTCCCAGGACAGAACCTTGTGGGATGCCACTTGTGACGGTTTGAGTCTGACATGGCTCCAGCAACTCTCACTCTGTGGGTTCTGTCTTTGAGCCAGTTTGCGACCCATCTTGTGACATAGGGGTTTATATTTAAGCTGGATAGCTTATCTATGATGCCCGAGTGGGGTATTGTGTCAAATGCCTTTGCAAGGTCCAGATAGCTGTGTGGACTACCTTCCCTTCATCTATGGCTTTGGTGACTGTTTCAAAGAAGTCAACCAGGTTCAAAAGGCAGGATCTGCCCTTGACAAAGCCGAACTGGGTAGGATCTAGTGTCTGTAGGTCCCCAATGTCTTTGTTTATGAGCTCCATGATGATCCTCTCCATAGCCTTGCAGACTAAGCTAGTCAGGCTTATGGGGCGATAGTTTTCAGGGTCCGTAGAGGCTCCACCTTTGTGGAGTGGGACAACTGTTGCTGTATGCCATTCTGTGGGCACATATCCTGTAGTGAGGCTGAGATTGTATAGCTGTTTTATTTGAGGGATTAGTTCCTCTTGTAGTTCATGTAGGATGCAACCTGGGACGCCATCTGGTCCCATGGAAGCAGTGTTTTTTGCTTTGTAGAGGGCAGCCTTCACCTGAGCATCTGAGATGTTTGGGAGGCAGCCCTCTGCCGGGATAGATACTTGCTCTTTTGGGAGGGGAGAAGTTTGCACTGAACCTGTCTGCCAGGATATTGGCGATGTCTGTGGGTTCAGTGTATTTTTTGTCATTTAGAATCAACTAAGAACAAGTCTGGGAGTTGCATCCCAGGTTTCTAACATAACTGAAAAAAGCCTTATGATTGTCTTTGGTGTCCTGTGCAATTTTTCTCTCAAAGCTGGCCTTGGAGGATTTTATGAGGATCGTAATTGTTTGCTAGTACTGATCAGAGATGCCTTCCCTATTAGGGATTTTGCTCTATCATGTAGTAGCTTCCTCCTTCTGTTGTACAGTTTATTTATGACAGGGGTCCACCAGACTGGATGCCTGCCTTTGGATGATTGGGTCTTGGTTTTGTTTGGGATAGCATGATCCATGCATTCCTGGAGATGTCAGTAGAATGCATTTATATAGGATTCTGCAGTTTGGGCCGTAGTTTCCACTTGCCCTGGGGCCTTGAAGGATTCCACTTTGGTTTTGAGAAGTGAGAAGTTTGCTTTTGAGAAGTTTTTCACTGTGGTTTTCTGGGCTGGAGGTGGGGTCGGGATGTGGACATCCAGTGAAATTAATTTATGGTCTGATCTTACCAATGAGGGATATACTTCTGGTGTGGAGCATAGAGTCCCCATGTTGGTAATGATCCGGTCTAGTATGGTGTCCCCTCTTGTGGGAGTGGTGACTAGTTGTTCCATAGCATTTGAGTTTATAATTTCCAGGAATCTTTGGGCTAAGGTGCTGGGGCTTGAGTTATGCTCCCAGTCAATGTTTGGGTAGTTGAAGTCACTCAATATAATGGTGTTCGGAGAGATCTTCATGTTTTCCAATGTTTTCAGGAAAGCCGAGTGGGATTCCTGACTTTGAGAGGGTGGTCTGTAGGATGCTATAAACTGAAAAGCAGTCTTGCCCACTGTTAGTTGCACATGGATGGTCTCCTATACTTTGTGCAATGCCACTAACCTGGAGGTGTGGATATCCTTGACAAATATGGAAACTCCCCCTCCTTTTGTGGTTCGGTCCGGGTATTGGGGCCGAAAAGCATGATATGAGGTATAGCCTGGTAGTGCTGGGGTGCTCTCTGGAGCCTTGAACCAGGTTTCTGTCACTGCACAGATATCAATGTTCTCAATACTGAGGAGAGCTTCGAGTGCATGCATCTTGAGGTTAAGACTTCTGGCGTTTAGCAGCATTACCCTTAGTTTCTTGTTCCTTGTGCTGTCTATGGGGGTGGGTTTGACTTTTGAGCCTTGCCTAAAAAAGGCACTATGGGGGTGGCAAGAGCCTTTGCCAATATCCGAAAGCCCAGTGGTGACAGGTGCAAGCCGTCCCTAGCAAAGCAACGTGGCTTGTTGAGCATGTCATCCCAGGCTGACAGACACTGGATCCCCTTTGAATGACACCAAAATTTTAGGCAATTGTTAAAATCGATCATTTTGTATTTGTACTGTGACATCATTCTAGGTGAGGGTAAGATGCTGCTCAAGGTCAGGGTCATACCAGCCTGGGCTACATGATCAGAGAGCTCCTCTATGTCACTTTTCATGTAGTCCAGGGAGGTATGTCTCAGGTCATTCACACCAGCATGTACAATGACTGAGTCATATTTGTATTTGCTTTGGAGTGACCTGAGTGCTTGTGTTATGTGTCAGATCCTAGCACCCGACAGGCAGCTCACCGTGACCTTCTCTTTATTCAGCCTGGTGAGCATGCCATACCTGACACCTGCAGTGGTTAGGAAGACCTCAAAGGTACCTCACCAAGAGGATAAAGGGTGTCAAATATATGTCATATGCTGCCTGGTATCATGAAAGGATTCACATCTACATCAACAGAGGTCACTGTGCCCCTGTACTGTTCTCTTATCAGACCCATAATCTAGTACAATGACTCATATGGGATGTGCCGTACCTGACACCTGCAGCGGTTAGGAAGACCTCAAAGGTACTTCACCAAGAGGATAAAGGGTGTCAAATATATGTCATATGTGCCTGGCTGTCGACACCCCAGCTGAATGCAGTCACAGACTGCCTACACAGAGGCATTGTATGTCTGTTGTACAAGGCCATGTCCAACACAGGAATAATGGACATGCTCCACCCCAGGAAATCAAAGCCATTGGAGCTGTGAGAGTGACAGATGTCAACCTCAACACATAATGAAATAGGATGTGCTGGAGGGACAGATACATAACCCAGAGGCTCCCCACACCCTGGAACAAGATCCCACTCCATGTTAGGCAGAGCCCCTCACTGACACCCCTCAACAGGAATATTGCCAAGTGGATGGATGATCATAGATGTACACTGGGGGTCTTCACTGTGTCACGTCCAGACAGAGGCACAGTAAAGAAAATCATAAATGGCCATAATATTCACATAGCAAGGGGCGGTGAAAGACACACACACTCTGGCTAGGCTTACAAATGCCCTAGGGTGGATAGCCTAGTATGAACCTATGAACTTATGAAGATACAAATTGTACAGGACACTAAGGATAATCACAACGCTTACTCAACTGATGGTAGGAACCATGTTGGGAATTCACAGATATGCTCCGAATCACACAGATATTACAAACAACATACCAAACACACACACATATTGCCAACATACAACCTGACAGGTAAAGTGCAAACCCCCCTCAGAATGCAAAATGTCTATTCCAGCAGACTGCTGGCCCCCTGACATTGCAGATGCTGAGGTAACAGCCATCATCTACAAAGCAAAACACACAGCAGCAAAGGTATGAGATGGTGTCCTGGGCTGAGGCCAACATGGACTCCAAGAAGAATGGAATGCCAAATCACACTACTGCTCAATGTCAGCCTTACCACAGGATATGTACCCAAAGAGCAGTGTACAACAACAGTGGTCCTTCACAACAAAGTCATTGCCTGAATGGATACTGCAAACTACCACCCCAGGATCCTGACAAGCTTGGTCTGCACAGCTATGGAAAGGATCAGCATGTACCGCAGACATAAAGCTATCGGGGACCTACTGACACTGGACCCTACCCAGTGTGGCTGTCATAAGTGCAGATCCTGCCCCTAAACATGTTTGACCCATTTGAAACAGTCATTAAGGTCATCGATGAGGGCAATGTGGTCCACACAGCGTAGCTGGACCGTGCAAATGCTTCCAGACAATACCCTACATGTTCAGTATGGATATGTTCACCAGCTTAAATATAAACCCCTATGTCAGTAGAGGGGTTGCAAACCAGACCAAGGACAGAACTGACATGGTCAGACATGCTGCATCCATGTCAGACTACAAAGCAGATATAAGTGGCATCCCACAAGGCTTGGTCCTGGGACCTCCCCCGTTCCGTATATATGTCCCATAGGTACAGGCCAACATGGAAGGACTGTGACTGAACATGTATGCAGAGGAGTACAAACTGCCCACCATATCTGACCCCCAGCTGACACAAGCAACCCACAAAAGGGCCACATAGAAACAGACAACTGGTGCCATAGCTATGTCAGCAAGCTAATTGCAGAAATGTGTATAGACAACCACCTTGGATATACAGTAAGTGCCCACCAATTACCACACAGGTGTTAACCCATTACGTACCTAACATGTAATGAGAGACCTGGGGACACAAGGTGATAGATATCCTGCATTGGACAAACATGTGGCTGTAGTGTTCACAGAAACATACCATATACCCACCCAATCATGAAGGTTGTCAGATCTAGATAAGGGGAGGTCACTGTGGCTTTGCAGTCATCCTTCATCAGCGTCACAATTGACTACAATAGCCCCTGTGGGATGTACCTCAGCAGACACCTCCAGCAACTGTAAAGTCCACAACAGTACCTCACCAGGAGTAGCAAAGAGCATGAACAGATGCCATGTGTTGCCTGATTAAACAAACTGCAGCTCCACACACTGCCATACTGCCCACCCAGAGGCAAGCTGTGCCTGATGTATGAAGCCATGTCCAAGCTGGAATCAATGAACATGCTGCACCTTGTACAATCTGAATGGCAGTGAGCTATGCACATGAGAGACCTGAACCCCAGCACTGACATACATAGGACAAGCTGTACTGAATGATCCATAACACAGAAGCCACCCCCACTCTTGAGTAAACTCCCAGTACAGGTTAGCCAGAGAGTCACCTATCGACACCCCTCAAGAGGAATCCTGATGAGTGGATGGGAGATGGTAGGTTTACCCTGGGTATCACTGTTATGTCACAGGTAGACGGAGGCACAGTATACTAATCATGACATATGTCATGGCAAACTCCAGTTACAATGTGTGTCGAAGGAAAAACACACTCTCTGACTAGCATCAGAAATGGCCTAGGGAACATCGCTAGTGTTTGCCAATGTCCACCTATGTTGTGGAATACACTACCAATGTTGGGCAAGCCTGGTGTAGGTAGTCCATATCTGAACATAATGCAACATGGTCATATGTGCACAACTGGCCCCTACACAGTCTGTTGTGCTCACTATGAAGATGTCAAGCAGTAATAGGACTAAAGCCCAGGATACTGTCCACCACAGTGAAAGTACTGAACCAGTACACTATACGGTACTACAGTGTTAGGTCATTATGAAAGGATGTTAACAACTGTATGCAAAGTATCCCATGCAATCCCTACAGGCACAGTATAATCCCTGTTGTGGTCAGACATGAAGCAGTTGGCCAGTAAGTACACAACATGACACCCAACACACAACCATAAACGTGAGATATTGTTGAAGTTCACACTCACCCAAATATGTGGTGGACTGCAGAGTTCAACATATGGAAAGCTCACACTGGGCATGCTCGTACACTTTGATAAATGAGGCATATGTCAGACAACATGCCATGGAAAGTCTGAACTGGGCATGCTCACACACTTAGGCCATATGTCCTTTTAGCAGTTGGCCACACATATCTGGTATCTGTACGTGTCATTCCAGGAACCAACCACAACACAGCAATCTGCCCAGTGCACACAGTAAATGACTACAGAGACATAAGTGATATAGTGGATCGCCCTCATATTCAAACATCTTCCACAGATACACAAGTTGTTCATAGGAACAGGGAATGCTATGGCAATAAAGACCTGCAAACAGTCGAACAGCAACAAATATTGTGCATCTGACAATTAAACATATGGGTGTAGAGGTCAATACTAGGCTGTTTGCCCTAGGGAATGACAGCTTAGCCAGAGTGTGCTTGGCATCTGCATCCCCAGTACAGTAGGCTACTGTGCCACTGTAAAGTAGGTCACATAAGGCAACGTGTGAAGCTAGTGTGCTGTCCTCTGTCAAGCAGGGGCACAGTGGAGATCCCAGGGTTTGAATGTGCTAAGCCACATCCATGTTGTTGGTGTGTGCTGGAAGAGGGTTGCTGAGGACCTCTAACAGTAAGTGGGCATCAATAACAGACTGAGGGGAGCCCTATCTGCATTGTCTGGACAATTCTACTGTCAACACTGTGTTGTGATGATTATGTGGGATTGAAGTGTCATGCCGGTACTGTTCGCAGATGTCCTCCCTCTGTGGGCTACAGCTCTGCAATGTATTAGCTCACTCTGTCTGTTGGATGGCTCATATATGGCTGGTGTACACCTGACATGTGTCCTGTTGTGGAGCAGTCATGGGTATATGTGGGATAGCATGATCAATGCAAACCTTACACATGCACATAGAATGCAATTGTCACGGATTATGCAGAATGGCCAGTATAGTCCCCCAGCATGGGTCCTTTGAAGTCGTCCACCCCAGTCTTCACAAATGTAGAGTCTGCTTGTGCTAAATACAGTTTGTTTGCAGTGACAACCTTGCCTGGGGTGGGGATGGGATATGGATGTCCAGGGAAAGGTGGGTATGGTCAGATATCAACAATGGTGGTCTACCTCTGGTGTGGAACAGTGAGTACCCATGTTGCAGATGGACAGGTGCAATATGTATTCCCCCATTTGGCTGTGGTGAGTGGTTCTGCCATAGCACATGGACCCACAAATTGTAGTGGCTGTAGGGTAAAGTTGTAGAGGCCTGAGTAGTTCCCACACACAATATGCCTGTACCCGATGTTAACAACTGGAATAATGTATGTGAACACCTGCATATCCCGGCACTGTTCCCAGGGAAGCAAAGTGTGCGTCCTGGATGTGGGAGTGCTGCTCTGGACTGGTTGTGTTGTGTGTTACAGGTCCTATGGTCACGAAGCATGGTATAGAACATAACCTGCCAGTGCGATGTGCATATCTGACCCTGAAGTAGGTGGCTGCAAATGCATATATATGCTATCCCCCACCTGACAGGTAGTACTAGATGTACATACCTCTGTAGAAATAAAGATGTCAGCACCCTATAAATACTGCAGGTGCAGAACAGATGCCCAGTAATTCGGATAGCGCACTCTGCTAATGCATCTCCCTCAAGTGCCATAATATAGTTAGGTAGGAGTTTGAACCATGCAAATGCTCAGTGTGTGTGTGTGTGTGTGTGTGTGTGTGTGTGTGTGTGTGTGTGTGTGTGTGTGTGTGTGGGTGAGCAGGGTTGATGTGTGTGCAAGTCTGTGTGAGGGAAGTGTCCCTTTTGGCAACTGGGAAAACACTCTACAGGATGCACATTCCCCTATCTAAGCACTGATGATGTCAGCACCCTATAAGTACAGCAGGAGAAGGGAACCCTCCCAGTAATGCGAATAGCGTGCTCCACTAATGCGTCTGTCACAAGTGTCATAACATAGTTAGGTAGGGGTTTGAATCCTGCAACTGCCCAGTGTGTGTGGAGGGGGGTTAGTGTGTGTGCAAGTCTGTGTGAGAGAAATATCCCTTTTGGCAACTGGGAAAACACTCTACAGGATGCACATTCCCCTATCTAAGCACTGATGATGTCAGCACCCTATAAGTACAGCAGGAGAAGGGAAACCTCTCAGTAATGCGAATAGCGCGCTCTGCTAATGCATCTGTCACGCGTGTCATAACATAGCTAGGTAAGGGTTTGAATCCTGCAACTGCCCAGTGTGTGTGGAGGGGGGTTAGTGTGTGTGCAAGTCTGTGTGAGGGAAATGTCCCTATTGGCAACTGGGAAAACACTCTACAGGATGCACATTCCCCTATCTAAGCACTGATGATGTCAGCACCCTATAAGTACAGCTGGAGAAGGGAAACCTCCCAGTAATCCGAATAGCGCACTCTGCTAATGCATCTCTCTCAAGTGTCATAACATAGTTAGGTAGGGGTTTGAAACCTGCAAGTGTGTTTGTTTGGATGAGGGGAGTTTGTGTGTGTGCATTTCTGTATGACAAACATGTGCTTTTTGGCAATCAGGAGAACACACTACATGATGCACATTACCCTTTCCAAACACTGATGATGTCAGCACCCTATAAGTACAGCTGGAGAAGAGACACTTCCCAGTAATCCGCATAGCGCACTTTGCTAATGTGTCTCTTTTAAGTGTCATAACATAGTTAGATAGGGGTTTGAAACCTGCAAATGGCAAGTGTGTGTGTTTGGATGAGGGGAGTTTGTGTGTGTGCAATTCTGTATGAAAGACATGTGCTTTTTGGCAATCAGGAGTTCACACTACATGATGCACATTACCCTTTCCAAACACTGATGATGTCAGCACCCTATAAGTACAGCCAGAGAAGAGGATCTTCCTAGTGATCCGAATAGTGTGCTTCGCTAATGTGTCTCTCTCACGTGTCGTGACATAGTTAGGTAGTGGTATGAATCCTGCAAATGGCAAGTGTGTGGGGGGGTAGTAGGGTGTGTGAATTTGCAAGTGTGAGAGAACAGATCCTTTTGGCAAATACTACAATACACCAGATGCTGCATATTCCCCCAGTAAACAAAGGGGATGTCACCACACTATCAGTACAGCTAAACAGGGCTACTTGCCCAGTAATGCCAATAGTGCGCTCCACTACTGGGTCTATTACCACTGTCAGAGCACAGATATGTATGTTTTGGAAACCCACAACTGCGACATGTGGTTGTGTCACACAATATGACCATGTGTGGGTTGTTGTTCATAACAATGCATGCCATTGCCTAAACCAGCAATGGCAATTCACACATGATGTATGTGTGTGACACATACACATATATACCTGTGACCTTCAGTAGTTACTATGTCTGACACATGCCTCAAGTGGATAAATGGTATTCGCAATGCATAACAATATGACTGTGTCTTACTGTGCAGGGGCCGCATGCGGTATGTGTCTATACAGTGTGGGTTGTATATGGTATAATACCTACAGCAGGGGATACACATCTGGTCTGGGCCATATAGTCTACATGTAGTCGATGAACAGGTGCTGCATGTTCCCACCTGTTGTGGGAGTGGTAATATGTTGCTCCACTGCAATTCAGTGACTACATGCTGGGAACCTTTCAGCTAGTGTGTTGTAGCTACAGTAATGCTCACGCACAATGTTTGGCTGGATGCAGTCCAGCCATATAAAGACATTTCCTGAGACTGTCATATTGCCAGTGTTGTTAGGGAGGATAGGTGGGTTTCCTGTGTATGGGAGGGTTGTGTGTGCCAGGCTATGAACCACAAGGCAGTCCAACACACTGTTAGCTGCTCATGGATAGGCCCTGATGCTTTGTGCTGTACCAACAACCTGGAGGTGTGTGTATCTGTGGTGCCATGAGATACCACCCCCCTGTCCATGTGTGTTACATGTGTAGGGGACAACAGGCATGGTATGAGGTATAACCTGGCAGTGATGGGTTGCACCTGTGAGCCATGAATCAGGAATCTGGTACTGCACAGATATTGCATTTCACTGTGCTGAGGACAGTGTCCAGTGCATGCATCTTGCGGTGTACACTGCTGGTGTTGTGTAGCATCACTGTTAGTGTCCTATCCTGTGTGATACCCATGGAGGTGGCTATGTAATCCGTGTCCTGCAGCAAAAGACACTATGTGTGTATCAAGGAGCTTCGCCAATATACAATGGCCCATGGGTGTCACGTGCAAGCTGCCCCTCGCAAATCATTGTGGCTTCCCTAGCATGTAAGCACACGTTGACAGCCATTGGATACCCTATGAATGACATTGGAGATTGAGCAGAATGTAGACATACAACACCCTTCCTACATATTGTGGTAGCATACCTGGTGAGGGTATGATGGCAACCAAGATCAGGCTCATACTGGCCCGTGCCACATGCTGAGAGATCCCTTCTATGTTCCCTATCATGTAGTCCAGGGAGGTATGTCTCAGGTCATCCATAGTGGCATGGTCAATGACTGAGTCATATGTGTCCATGCCTCTGACTGACCTGTATGCATGTGTTTTGTGGTGGACCATAGTGCCCCACAGGCATATCACTGTGACCTTCACCATGTACAGCCTGTTGAGCGGGACCCCACTGCAGCGGCCAAGAGAGGTACCTGACACATCTGTAGCAGGTGTGTTGTGTAGCCCTACAGTCTGTGAGTGTGTGGCACACGGGATGTGTGTGCCATGTGTGGCATGTGCTCTGTTCCAACGTAACGTATGCCTGTGTGCCAGCTGCGGAGGTGTGTGATGCTCAGGCAGGATGCTATTCTGAGTCTCCAAGTATGCCCCAGTGTGTTTGGATTGCTGTCAGTGTGGGTCTATGTCAGACTGGTATTGTAGTCACTGTAGTATGTCATGCCACCTGACAGGGTATGGCAGTACTGGGTTCAGAGTACTCAGTCCCCAGATTGGCTATGTGGTGGCATCCCACACATGTGTTGTACATTCCTGGCCAGGGGAGAGGGTTGACTGCATACATGTGGCAGCTGTGACATTGCCACATGACTCACATAAACCACAACTGGACCATAGAGGTGATTTTCAGGTTACCTTTGCACATGCTACCATAGTAGAGTGATTGCCATGGTGATTACCAACACATAGGGCCAATGGGGAACAACATACTGAAGGTGAGTATGTGTGGGTGTACTGCTACTGATTTCATAGCACTGGCATATATGACTGCACACGTGGGTAAATGCCAGGTGCGTCATGTGCAATTTGTCACAGGCAACATACATGCGAACAGGACAGACAGTGATGTTCTGTCATGTGGAAAATTGACATATGTATAGTACGCTATGCAGATGTCACTAGGAGTCCACAGAAGCTCTGTAACTCTGCATTGCAGGTAGAAGCAGTGTTCCAGGGAACCCCAAGCAAACATGCATGCAAACAAAGCTACAGTAAGCAGGCCTGGAAGTAGTCCATTGTACAACAAAGAAGGGGTAACACTTACAGTAGGTAACAGTGCAAATATGTAGGCACTATCAACATGTACCCAGGAATGCACAGCTCAGATGTCCATGGTAGAACTGATATTATGTCATAGTTAATTGTGATTTGTATTACATTGGTACTGCACGCATATCAACATGCGAAGACATCAACATTGCACAGTCGTTGTGGGCAACATGCCACCATTACTGTACATGTCCATCATTGCGTATCACTACTTGCATTAGCTTCTCCCCTGTGCTACCTATGTATGTGGCTATCTGTTGACATCCTTACCACCGGTATGCAATAATGTGCAGCTGTTACACTATGGTAGTTACTATGGGTGTAGATAACAATTCAGGACAGTCATACAGTTACTGCATCAGCCATGCTGGGATATACACACAGTCATATCAGCACACTGTACTGTTACCAACATGATACTAGTAAAACACTTCTATGTAGTCACCCTGTGCATCAGCAACGTGTTTACCTGTTCCTGCACTGATGTTGGAGATTGCAGGAGGTGGCACAGTTTCATCATATGCACAGGGTGTGAATTAGGTATGCCTGAGTCTGCCACTGATACCACCAATTGACATGTGTGTGTGTATGTGTGTTGGTGAGGGATAGCAGTACAGGGTGGGGCACTGTTGGTGCAGTGTGTGCGTGTATGTGGTAGCCCTAGGTGTTAACATTTCGCATGTGTGTATGCATGCACACAGTTCCACCTCATGGCTGCCATATACTGGAGTTTTTGGACAGCCACAGACTGCACCTGGCAGGTCATAGAGATCAGTGTCTGTGGGCACGGACACGGTACCTGTGCCTGGCAGGGGTGCTACGGACCGTATCCGGTACTAAGCCAGACTGGGTACTGTCATCAGAAGTGGGAGGGTGTTGACTGGACACAGGTCACTGTTGGGACTGTCCAGAGCCAAGTGCACATGGTCTCCTGGGGCGTTCGATGACAGCACAGACCCAGCATTGCTGAGGCTGCTGCTGGCACTATGGGGGCGTCCGCGAGACTGTTGTCGTCTGCGCCGACTGCCAGCTGCTGCTGTTGCTGGCATACGGCCACGTCGACGCCGCAACCATCCACCATTGCCCTGGCTCATGGACATGTGGTTGTGGAACTGCTGTAATATGTCCCCACAACGTCTATCTATGACATCAGTGAAATTACAGATAGCGTCTGCGATGTCACGCATACTGTCAGTCATGGCTGTGTGACATGCTCTCAGCTCCCTCAGACCCTGTCTGGTGTACCTTTCCATACGTCACTGTGCCTGCATGACAGCACGAAACATAGCTGAGGTTGACAGACCTCTTTGGGCATGTCTGCCAGAGGCAGTACACCCACGGTTGCTCCCACGAGAACTCATGAGCAACTGTCTGTGTGGTACCATCGCAGGACCCTGCCCATGACTGCTGTGTGGGGATGCATGTGCCACAGATACCACATTACCCTGGTCAATGCCAACTGTATCCTGTCCATCACCTAGGGACAATGGTGACATAGGATGTACTGGCAGGATGACTGTGCGCAATGATGGGGTTGACAGCTGTGTACTGTCAATTGGCTGACCAATGACGGACCCTGACACACCTTCCTGTGCCATTACACAGATATCATCAATATCAGTACCTGTGGCACCAGATTCAGGTTCCCTGCTGCAGGAAACCAGAGCAGCACCAGAACCTGAGGGAGGAAGACAGGAAACACAGTTTACAATGTCTACACAATGTTACCAGTAATGCGCTAATGCACACATGCACACATGCACACATGCACACATGCACACGTGGACACAGGCACACATGCACACATGCACACGTGGACACAGGCACACATGCACACATGCACACGTGGACACAACCACACATTCACACATGAACACATGCACACATGCACACATGCACACGTGGACACATGCACACATGGACACGTGTACACATGGACACATGCACACATGCACATGTGGACACAGGCACACATGCACACATGAACACATGGACACAGGCACACATGCACACATGCACACATGCACACGTGGACACAGGCACACATGCACACATGCACACATGGACACAGGCACACATGCACACATGCACACCCCACAGTATACACACAGAGCACTACTGAGTTACACTAGTATTACTAGCACTATCAGGACTATTATAGGTATTGTTAAAACACACTCACCAGCATGGATGGGCTGCCTTGCAGTAACACCGGAGGGACCTGCAGAAATGAGGAGATTAATGTCAGTGGGCACAACTGTGCCATTGATACTGCGTATGATACAGTGCAGTAGTACACCAATTGCCTTTCACATGTCAGCTGCTGATTTTGGCAATATCACACCTGCACAATTACACACTATGTTGACAGCTACATACCATGGACACACCTTACACATGCATAAGCTAACAGTGTACAGAACAGTCAAGTGTACATATGGCATATTACCTGCATGCTCCATGTCATGTTGCTGTGTGGATCCAGCCTCCATCCAGCCTCCATCATGAACACATGCACACATGCACACGTGGACACATGCACACATGGACACATATACACATGGACACATGCACACATGCACACGTGGACACAGGCACACATGCACACATGCACACGTGGACACAAGCACACATGCACACATGCACACCTCGCAGTATGCTCTGTGTGTATACTGCGGGGTGTGCATGTGTGAATGTGTGCCTGTGTCCACGTGTGCATGTGTGCATGTGTGCCTGTGTCCACGTGTGCATGTGTGCATGTGTGTATGTGTGCCTGTGTCCACGTGTGCATGTGTGCTTGTGTCCATGTGTGCATGTGTGCATGTGTCCATGTGTACACGTGTCCATGTGTGCATGTGTCCACGTGTGCATGTGTGCATGTGTGCATGTGTTGATGTTCCGGGGCTGGAGCCACAACACTTAGGAGTAGCCCCCCAGTCTGGTGAGGGGGGATGTGTGGCCACCCCACCTTCTGTGGCGACCTGTTGCCTGTGGATATCCGACGCACGCTGATGGACATTTCTGATTAAATGCAGTGATGTCATACCTGCTCATATGTCCTATTATGCGTGCCAATGTCATTTACCCTACGGACAAGGTCTTGCCACAGTGCGGCCCTCTCCTGCTGATTCTCGCTGGTGCGGGAAAACAGTATGTCATAATCCTGCACCAGGCTCTGGTGTATCTCTTCATCTTCTGCAGCAGAGTAGGCAGGATTTCGCTGATGCGCCATGTCCCTGGAAGAGAACACAAACAGGATATCAGCAGACTATGTCAGCAATATATGGCACACATACTATACATGATACTCAACTGTAGTGATATACTTCTACTCCCATATGTAGCACGTGTATGTCTCTTGGTGGATATGCAAGTACATGGCCAGATATCAGTGCTCAGCCAACACCTGTACAACAATACCTGCCACATTCCATACAACATAGTAGCATGCCCCATCGGTCAGCACACTGAGACAGGTCCAATGCACAACCTCACTCTGGGGGTTCATACAAAGGTACTGTATGTGGAACGCCATCCGCTAGTGTGATCTGGACACAAATTACTCAGCCTGGATATACATATCCCACCACCACCAGCACAGTAGACTACTTTGATATATATGTGATTAGGCAGATATTCACTTGTTAGGACTGACATGGTATCCATGCAGCCCACTGGGCCAGTGGAAGCCACAACCCACACTGCTGACCCCTTTGTGAATGCTTCCCATGGACATCCCAAAGAATGCATGGAACATGCACACACATTTCTAACCCAGACCCTATGCACAAAGGTTAGGCATCCTGTCTGGTGGACCCCAGCCAAAGGCAGATTGTATAATGATAGAAGGAGGCTACTGCAGGACAAAGCAGATTCACATAAAGGGAAGGCATCTGTGGTCAGCACTGGTAATAAGCTACAGTCTCTCATAACAACATCCATGGCCTACTCTGGGAGGGAAATGGCCACGAACACTATAGATAACCACAAGGCCTTCCTCAGTTATGTTAGACATATGGACAAAATGCCTCAGATATGCTCTGAGTTACTACACACCTACTTAACATTCACTGAACACACAGATATTGGCAACATTCTGGCAGACAGGTTCAGTGCACGTATCGCCCCTCCATCTCCCCCACACTTAGAAATACTTATCACAGCTGAATGTAACCTCCCTATCATCTCAGATGTCCAGGTGAGGGCCGCCCTCAGCAAAGCAGAACACACAGCATCAATGTGACCTGATGGTATCCCTGGATGTGTGCTACGTGAACTCCAAGAGGACATACAACCGCATATCAGACTGATATTTAACCTTGGCCATACTACGGGATATGTATCTGAACACTGGCATACAGCAACAGTGGTCCCACTCCACTAAGGAGGCACCTCTACTGACCCTGGGAACTACCGCCCCATAAGCTTAACCAGCCTGGTCTGCAAAGCTATGGAATGATTCAGTATGGGACGCATATACAGCGATATTGGGTACCTGCAGACACTTGATCCCACCCAGTTTGCCTTTGTGATGAGCTGATCCTGCCTTTTGAACCTGGTTGACCTTTCAAAACAGTCACTACAGCCATTGATGAGGGCAACGCAGTCCATACAGCCTACCTGGACTTGCCTAAGACCTTCAACACAGTACTCCACTCAGGCATCATAGACAAGCTCATTAGCTTACATGTTACTACATATGTCACCTGATGGGTTGCACACTGGTTGACATACAGAATCCATAATATCGATATTACGGGAGCCTTGTCAGACTCAATGCCAGTCACATGTGGTATCCCACAGGGCTCTGTCCTAGGACCCCTCTTGTTTGGCATTTACTTCTCAGATGTGAAAGCAAACATGTGCGGGTTGTGGATGACAAAGTTCCCGGATGACTGCAAACTAAGCGCCAAAGTCGTTACACCAGCTGACACACACATCCTAAAGACAGGCCTCACTGAAACGGACAACTGGTGCCAGGATCATGGCCTAACACTGAATGACATGTAATGTATAGTCATCCCCTTTGGGTGGAACTACGTGCACACAACATATCACATGGACATACCTATAGATACAGACCTATGACACATATGGAGGGTTCACAGTATGTAGACTATTAACTTGTTACTTTACATTACCTGTGTTTGTCGCAGCTGGTTGTGTTACTGTTAGTACAGCTTCCTGCTGCTGCTAGCCCAGCTTGGTACTGACACTGCTGACAGCTTCAACTTAGTTTGTGTAACGTGTGTTGTTGTTTGTGTTCTTATTTTCTTTTTTTTTTTTTTTCTTTCTCTCTCTCTGTCTCTCTGTCTGCCACCAGACAGTGCAATGAAAGTATTGCATGTGTGGAGTGTGAGTACAGGATGCTTTTGTAGGTATCTGCATAAGTCCATGTGATGGCCTCTGCACCAATTGTAAGCCAGCATTTGTTAATTGCATGCAGCCAGTTGTGTACTGATTGCAATTCTCACTGTGATTTCAGGACAGTGCTATAAAAGGGTATGTGAGATAGGCATTGCCCTTTCAGATTGTAAGGGCGGGGACCATACTGGTATGCTGTGGACACTGTTCTGTGAGTGTAAAGGTTAGTATCTCTCTCATGATTCAGGCTGTGTTGTAGATTCACATTTCTCCATTCCTCTTTCCTGTTTCCTGTACTAAGTGTGTATGCACACTGACACCTACAACTATATATATATATATATATATATATATATATATATATATATATATATATATATATATATATATATATATATATGTAAATATACATACATTTATATATGTACATTAACTGACATTATTACCTACTAGCTACCAACTAGCATGGCTGTTTCTGTTCACACACTACTATTATAGAAATCCACTAGATTTGACAGTAGGTATACATGACATGCTTTGTGTACCACACATCCTATATTCCCTTTACATTCATTCCTACTATTACATGATATATTTATTTTAGCACAATGTTCTTGTATAACAGTCATGGCTTAGTGGTAGGTTATGCAGACTACTGTTTCCTGGGTTCGGGACTGATAATGGGATTTTATTTTGCTTTTGAACTGACTACAGGACCTGTCAATCAGAGTGACTAAGGCACTTTTAAGCAGTTGTAACCGGGTTAGCGCTGGTTTGCGCGGAGCTCCCGCATGCACACTGGCGTTCAGCTCCACTCACACCGGCTTACAACCACATAACAGTGCTTACTCTGGCGCACACCCGCACTATTTTCTTTGAAAGAAATTAAAATGGGGAAACAGGAAAGTGGTGAAAAAGGGGTCACAAAGAGGGTAAGACAGTAGGGAAACAAGCTTGGGTTTTGCAGGAGGGATGTAGGTAAGGCCCATAGCTGCCCATTTCTTCATCAGCAACAGCTGTGCATATGTTTGTAATTTGGTGTGACATTTGAAACCTTCCACCCCTGAGAGAGGTGTCAGGACAACAATAATACTTGTTGTACAGCCAATTGTAATTGATAGTTTCCATGTCCAGCAGACATGTGTGCAGAATGGGCAGCTATGTATGGGGCGTAATTTTTTGTGGGTACAGAGTGCCCTTTTTTTTTCAGGTGAGAGTGGTATGTCAGGTAAAGGAAGTCGGTATAGCTGGGGAGGTAGGTTGGGTAGGTCAACAGACAAGACAAACAAGACGCATACAGGGGCGGTGTATGACACGTGTGGGGGGGGTTACACAATTGACGGGGATGGATGTTTGGATATCCAGAGCCCATGAGCCTACAGATGGCAACAGTGGAACTGATATCCCCACCCATGGGCAGTTGCCACTGTTACTTCACTGCCCAGGACGGGGCTGTGCTGGGGGCTGTGTAGGCCAGGCAACAGACATGCCCATAAGTTGTGCCACCTGTGCCTCCAGCTGGCGTAGGGGCCCAAGAACAGAGTCCCGGATCTCCCTATGCACCACAGTCCGGATGCTACAGAGGGTGAGTGGTGGTTCTCCTCCGGCCACACTTGCAGAGGGGGGACGGGCCCCAACCCCTGCAGTGCTTCCACCTGCAGGTGGCACAGGGCCACCAGAGGAGGGTCCAGACTGGGCACTAGTGCCAGGTGCACTCGCCAGCTGAGGTGGGAGAGGTGGGTCCTCTGGAACCCACCTTCCCTGTCATCCTATGTTTGGCATTATGTCATGACAGTTTGGGTTAGTAACATACAATACCATTCACAATTAGTTGTAACAGCATGCATTAGTATTCCCATTAACCAAACACCCAGATATTCACACCATTGAACAGCGAGCATAACACATGCATAATTTGAACAGCAATACACAGTCCAACAACATGCAGGGTTGATTGACGGCAACAGGCCATCGGGTTTGGATGTATGAATAGGGCAGATGCATCAACGTACATGCAAATGTTTATAACCCAACAGGACAAATGTCCAGGGGTGTTAATTGTGATTGCACATACCAATTTCACGTGGAATGGATTATATGTGGTTATAGGGTGGGGTGAAGAAAATATTATTAACACCTTCGAATACCAATACATATGCTGTACATTTCTAATAGCTGCAGAGATATACACACTACTGTTCTAGCTACAGTTTCCTATATGATAACTACTTCAATTTGGTGATAGTACTGTTACTGCTACATCAATATACATTTTATTGTTATTCATACACGTTCATATCTGGCTTTGTTCAGCTATATCATCCTGCTACATTTGCTTTATATAGCTATAGACAACTGTGGATGTTTGGTATTTCAGACAATCATACTATCTGCATATTGCAGACTGAGAGCAACATATCCATATTTTGGGATACACATTTCGGCTGCAGCAACACTTTGAACACATTTCGCTGTTTGGTTCTGCTTGTCACATTCATTTCATTCTGTACTGACTGCAGTATACTTTATTCAGGGGTTATTACTACTTTATTGGTGGATTCATAACTCTTTCTCACACTCTCTCACTTGTTTTCATTTTACTATTCAGGATGGTACTTACTTCTAGGCTTTATTGACATGTTTTACCTGTAGTTATTACAATCCTTTCCAGCAGTCTCACTTCTGTCATGTTTCAGTATTTCAACAGGGATATATTTCACACATGATTTGCTCAACTTCTGCAGCTGTACTTTTCAGCCTGCTGCAGGTGGTGTACTATTATATTACAGGTGGGGCATCTTTATTTCAGACATTTTCATTTTTCTGTTTGGATTACAGACTGCAACACACTTTTGTAATCAAGCAATACTTGCAAACACTCTTACACTGTTACTTGCACATTTTATTACTTAGTGACTACACTGCACTCTTTTGCTAACTGTCATATTTTATATTGCTTTACAGTTACTGGGAGAGGATTACTGACCTGCCTGGTGGCGCAACTGCACCAGCCTATCGCCATAGGCTCTGCAGTTCGCAGAACGGACACCTGCAGCTGTAATATAAATGAAGTAATATTGGAATACACAGCTCCATAATATCAGCTAGTTTAATTTCTTATATACATAATTAAATGTAACTTACTCAGTAGTGGGACGTTGGGCATTTGCCGGGCCTCCTGGATCCAAAGGTTCAATTGGTCCTGCTTACGTCTCTTCAGGTCCGCATGGTGGTGACGGACCTGCTCACCAGTCCTTGGAATCCCTGTGGCACTAGTGAGGTCATGAGCCAACCGGTCCCACACCTCAGCCCTATATGCTCCCCACAGGACCTAGCCCTGCATGAGTTGGGCCTCATGATTGTGGACTAGGAGCCAGACCATATATCTGGACTCCTGAATGCTCCACCTCTGTGCTCGAAAGCAACTACCCTCACCTACTCCTGACATTCTGGCTGCAAGTTAGTTCTACAATCGTTTATGCTGTGTATTCCTGCCTATGGGGCTTATATATGCCGTTTTTCCTGCACTTATCTGTGATTGGCCATTTTGGAATTGTATCAACTTCACAAAACCTGCTTTGTCATGCTCCACTTTCTATTCATTCCTATATATTTGCTATTACTGCATTTATAAGTACAGCTGTCATGGCTTAGTGGTTCAGTACCTTGACTATGGTGCATGTTATCCTGGGTTCGTACCTGGCCACTGCTTTTTATATTTTATGACTGTCTAGACAGGCTAGGGGGTGTGTCTGTGTAAAGGCAGTTTTGTTACAGCTTGCTCAACGTTGCCCGTCGGTTAGCTTGTTGGCACGGTGCGCAGCTCCGCGCAAATGGGTTACGCTGGTTTACGCTTCATTTGGCTGTCAGCACGCGTATTATGCTCAGCTCAGCTAGGGGCACACAGTTTCAGTGTGTTAAACTACTGCTCACCTATGGGCACTCATTTTGCACCTGTTAAACCACTGCTCACCTACGGGCAGATGCACTCACCTTGTTAAAGTGTAGCTCAGCTATAGGCACATCTGGCATTTTTTCTTATTTTGTTATCTCATATTTCTTCAGAATAAATGGCCTATTTCATTACATTTTACATAAAATATAATTTAATATGTGTACATATATGTCAGGGACTTGTTTCGTGCTTATTTTGCTAAAAATAAAAATTGATGTTGTGGGGGCTCGAACCATGACTGCCTGCTCTTCAGCCGATGTCTCTACTGCTAAACTATTGCTTTTTGGCTTACTTTGCATAGTTAGTTCTTATATGCTTTTCCACTTACTGCTAACTGTGGCTGAGCTACGGGCACGCCCGTGCAAACGTGCACACTCATGGGCAAACATCTTTACAATTTAAAAAATATATATAACATGTTCATTTATATATTTTATGTTCATAATCTGTGGGGGCATGTGTTGTGTTGTGTTTATTCACATTTCCATGGACTCTGTCGTGGGTGTTTACTTTGGGCACTTTTACTCTTCTGGGGGCGTGTCCGCTTGCAGGGCTCGGCCTACGGACACACCCCCTACTGTCTTCCATGGACCGTGTTAGCCTTAGGTGTGATTCAGCATGCCCTCATGCATATGCATGATGACATGCTGACATCACACCGTTTAACTGCAGCCTCCGTGTAAGCCTTTTATCTCTTACACGGAGGCTTCGTGAATCCTGCCCTTAGTCTTTCCTTGCAGACAGGCATGCAAACACTGGTATATGCTTTTATGTTATTATTTATGTAAGTAAAACATGACTATGAATGCCTGTTTTGACTGTATTTGGAATGTCGTCTTCCTAGCCCATTTTTGAAAATACTGCTATTCAAGATGTGACTTCTGATGTGCATTCTAGAGTCATGTGATGCAATGAGCAGCTATGCAAGAGCAATGCCTCATATTTTCAATTTAGCACAGAAGAAGCTGCAGAAATGCAGCAAAACTAGTATATTTAATAACTGCATACTTGTATCACAATCAGCTGCTTCATTTGTATCGTTTAAGCAATATTCGTCATGCTCTATTTTGTTGGTAGTTTTAGTTGGCATGTGTTTATATATATTTTATATGGATCTATGTCAGAACACCGATGTTACAGAAATTCAAACAAAACAAGACAACAAAAATCTCCATTTTTGCAGGTGGTGGGGCATCCCCCTTACACCCCTTGCATATTATATACACCACATAAGGGAACAGGGTAAATTCCCTGATCACCACTGTACCATGATCTCCATATAAAAGCTCCAACATTTTGGAAAGCAAGTCATATAGTGTCAACCATATGATGTGTGACTTTCTGAAATTTTGATCTTCTGAAGGAGACTGGTTTTATACGTACACACACACACACACATATATATATATATATATATATATATATATATATATATATATATATATATGGGTCTACTTGAGATTTACAAAATGCTTGTAGACGACACAAGAAACACAGAGCCGAAAAGCTCGATGTGTCAGATGACTGACCCATCAGAATGCTGACTTCTGAATGGTCGGCAGTCCAACTTGAGCGGAACAGGAAATCTGCTCTTGTGGACATTGCAGTGCAATCTCAGAGTTGGTATATTTAAGTTATGGGGGGGTATGGGGGGGTGCAGGGGGCATACCCCCCCCTGCAAGAACATGAAATGTGAAGGTAAGTGTTTTAGATTTTTTATTTGTAGTGTATGTTTTATTTTAATGGTAAAGGTTTAGTTTAATGTACATGATGGGCAGGGTGTGAGTGAGGGGAACTAGGTAGTTTTATGTTGAGTGTTGTGTTTTTTCTTTTGTATGTTGTTTGCGTGTGTTGTTGTGCATATGTTTTACAGAGTTGTGTCAGTGTTGTGCAATGTCGGTGTTGTCGGCTCGGTGTTTTGTGTGTTGGTTATGTGGGATGTCAGGTAAGTGAAGTAGATATATATATATATATATATATATATATATATATATATATATATATATATATATATATATATATATACACACACACACACACACACACACACACACACACACACACACACACACTTATTATTTTGTACAGTGCTTGAAGGGTTTCACATCTGCTAGCTGCATCATGGATAGGGTAGCACAGTGCTGGTTCCATGACTCTTATCATACTTTTACATTCTTTTAGCAGCTGTTGTGCTGTGCATGTTTATAGAGCACAGATGCTACCATATTGCATGATTACACTTTGCATTAGTTTGCATCACTGTGGCTATACCTATTTACTAGGGTATACAGTTACTGTTCTTTTGTGCCATTGCTTTCTGTTCAGTGTGCTATTAGTGAACCTTTGTAGCCTGTGATATTTGCTAGACTGTACAGGTAGTGCACTTTTGTAGACATTATTATTAGCTGGGGTATCTGTTTAATATGTAGTGGCCAATTAGAACCCATATCTGTATATACTGCACCTACATAACTATGGAGGCATGGGCTACTTGTGTATATGATCTCCTGTATTTTCTGTTTTAGAGCATCAGTTGCCACAATGGGACCACCAGCAACAGGACCACTTGCAGGAAGTCATCTATGCTGGTGTGGACAGAGCTGCTTGGCCTGTTCTGTGAAAGCTGAGCCATTTCAAGGACCTTTTGCTGGGCACAGACTTGGGCAATGGACAGGTTTGCCAAATCATGGCGATGATACAAGGAGATATCTAGTACCTACTGGATATCTTGGGGGAATACTGCTGATGGATGGTGTCTGGCTTCTGGGACACCCACTGAGGACATTATATTTATTTTTTATTTATTTGTTTATTTGTGTATTTATTATTTGTTTAATGGCTAAGTGTACTGATATTTTGCAACTTTTCACCCATGACCCAGGCAATGCATAAAGGCATGTATATGTGCTTAAAATTAATGCACTAAAAAGGAAGAAATCTTTGAACTTACAAAAGTGATTATATACAAATGAGACTAGACACAAAATATATAAATTATTAATGGATTGTTCTCTTAGACAGCTGATGGATGTGTACAATGTCACCTATAAGCTTGTGAAGGCACCAGTCACATCTTCTGTATTGTGAACTGTTTCCTTAATAAATGTTCCCATGCCTCCTTTGAGAAGGTGTTCTTTTAGTACAGATGTCAAGCCCTCTAACATCTGCTGATCATTACCTTTGCCTTAGAGATGATTCCAGATGGAAGGCCCTAGCCTGGAGAAAGTATTTTCACCTGTAGTTTGCATTGAGTCACGAATGGGCTAGGATATGGTTTTCATTTTGACTACTTCTGCATGAGTAAGCTTGATTTATAAATGGAAACTTCAGTCTAAATGGGGGGTAGTATCCTGGGTGTATTGTCTTGAACAGTAGAGCACTCATAATGAATGTGGCTCTGCTTGGAAATGGGAGCCAATGTAAGCTCTTTGTCAAGATGCAATGATGCGTACATGAGTTTTTCAAAAGTATGAATCTGTATTTTTTATTTACAGCTACCTGAAAGATCTACCTATTGTAGCAGGATAAGTGTAGGACTGATAATGACAGGCAATATTTTAACTTAAGGAGAAGCATATTTGTTACTATAGCTGTACAGGCAATTGGAGATAGAACATGCAAAATCCTGTAGCATGACTTCAGTTATGAGAGGACTCGATTTGTGATATTATCAGCATGGATTGTCAGAACTAAGGAAGAAATGAGAAGGAGCTTCAGTTCTTTTGTCTTCAGTTATAAAAGGGATGATATTTTAGTCTTTTAAGTGCTCAGGTGACAGGTTTAGCCGCTTCTGAGATCAGGAAAACAATATGACATTAGTTCTGGGGGCTGATTAAGAGGCTGTTAGTACTAGACCAGTAAAGCTTTCTTGAAGTTGCAACAGCAGGGTTTTAATATGATTTATTAGCTTTGATAAGTAATACATTGCCTGCATAAATAATGCAGTGCAGTGTCTTTCGGCTTTTCCCAGTTAGGGGTTGCCACAGTGGAACTCCGGTCTGCTAATGATTGGCAGTAGATTTATACATGCCGAGTTGCCAGCCCTGATGCACAACTTTCAACGAAGGTACACCCATTCACGCATGTCTCCACGCAGAAGACGCTCTAGCTGAGAATCGAACAGGACAACGTCTTACTGTGAAGCGACAACGCTACCGCAGCACCCCCACCGCAGTATGCCTGCAAAAATAATAATATTATTAATTGAAGGCAGGTTAATAGTAAGGTAATTTATAAAAAAGTAAAAGCAGTGTCCTAAGATGGAGCTTTGGGGGACCCCAGTATTGAGAATTTCATAATCTGAAAATGAGTTATTGGCTTTTTGCAGTGCACAAGGTATTACATACAATGTGTCTGTACCATCCAGGCATGTCCCATGATTTCCACATGTAATACATGTGATCTATACCAGCATGTTTTACAGGAACACTTTCTACTAGGTCATCTAGTTGGTAGGTACACACACTGCTAACCCTAAAGTCCATGAAGGGTCAGTCACATGAGTACAGGTAGCAAACTGCTCATAATGGTGTTTGGTCTCATGATTTACATGTGCTGTTGCATGTGCCATAGGCCCATGTCTGATATCTCTCATCTGCAGTCCCCAGACTGAGGCAGCAATGGCTTACAACACCAAACACCATCTACCATATCCCTGCAAGGCTCATTGCAAAGTTAGCACACAGCAATCTCTATGGTGAAACTTATGTGTGTCAGCCATGCACCCTGGAGGTGTCCCTACATTGCTGTGTACATTAACATACTTTTGCCCACTGACAGCTTCCCTAAAGGTCAGTTTTATCCACTGTCCTCTGTGTTCTGTAGTCTGTCAGTCTCTATAGCATTGTGTCCCACACTATGGCTACAAAGCTGTTTATTACTCTAGAAAAGGTCTCTTACTATGGTGATTATGATAATGAAATGATTTAGATCTATGTCCTTTGAATTATACCAGTGATGTAATGAGTTATCAGCCGTGTTCTGAGTTATAAGGCCAGTTATGTCTCATACGTGTTCACTGCGACCAGTTAAGGTGTGAGTAGCTTCCATCTATGCTGCCATCATGGATGGGCTTGAGCATGTAAGCTTCTTAGGATGCGTGTGTCTATAGACCCTCAACACACAATTGTCACCCTGTCCCACACTAATTGCCATGTGCATTACACTGCCATAGTTACACATCTCACTACTTTGTGCTCATCAATGCAAGTCATGTGTTGTTCATGACATGTGCCATTATGCCCCAGCTATCATTTACACTCCCAGACTTGAACTGGCAAATGGACATGCCCCCAGCCAGATCTGATTGTGGCATGTTCCCCACATGGTGTAACAGGGAGACTAATATCTTTCTATATCTGTTATGCACAGCACAGGGAGCACCTTTTGGTGGGGGGTTGGTGCTATGAAGATCTCTTGTATAAGGTTTAGACCTTTCATTTACTTTGCCAGGTAGTTAGTGGACATGGCTTCTGCAGGATCTCAGTGTGGCAGGGCTCTTACATGATACAACAGTGAGACTAAGGTCTTTCTGCATCTTTATACATGTAGCGCAAGGAATGTCTGTGAGAAGACAGCTATGAAGGTCCTCTGTGTAAGGTTGATGGCTGAGAATTACTTGCTATGGTGGTAAGGGATGTCACAGGCATCAACCACTCTGGTGAGCAGTGTTGGCAGAAATATAATGATAGGATTAGGTGTCACACAGAGGTTAGACTCTGTAATACAGTAAGCCATTTAGTTTTTGCTGAGTAATACTATAATGGACCTTAAATATTGTTATAGGACAGACTCTTTCTGCTGTATTTATTTTCATTTTTGTTTCTGAAGGATCAGCTGTGGGGAAGGCAATGGTGAGGCAGTGACTATCACATTCCGCATCTGCCTCAATTCTAACTGCTTATTACCCAGCACTCTCCAGCCCAGCCTGTTTGCAGGGTGACAAAGGTCATCCCAAAGGAGGTGATCTGGACTGGTCACTGGTGGCCTCTGGTGCTGCTTCTATGCTTCTCGCTTGGGAATGGCATGGAGCGGGCCTTCTAGCTCACCTATAGTAAGGTGTAGCAGCTTGTTAGGACTAAGGCTAACTAATAGCTCAGTATCTGTATTGGCATCCTGGAACACATCCTCATGTGATTGGTAAGGTTGCATAATAAACCAGCCTCAGCCATCAGTTCACCATTGGCAGAGCCCACCCATGATGTCAGCCGCAAAAGTGACTGACTTCTGGGTGAGTTCCCTTCTGGAATGGCTTGGCAGGTTTTTCAATCCCCAACCCTAATTCTTTGTGTGTCAGTCATCCCTCCTTCTTGTTGTTCAGGTTTCTCCATCACTAATTGTCCACACTATGTGTGTGTGTGTGTGTGTGTGTGTGTGTGTGTGTGTGTGTGTGTGTGTGTGTGTGTGTGTGTGTGTGTGTGTGTGTGTGTGTGTGTGTGTGTGTGTGTGTGTGTATGTGTGTGTGTGCCTCCATTGAGGATCCCCACTTTTCCACTAGCACCTTCCCTGTCAGCTTTTGTCTATATTATGTTTATTTGTATGTCTGTCCTGCTGACATCCCTGTACCCTCCTCCATATTCACATCTTCCCCGTGGGCATCCGTGCTCTCTACATTTCTTCTAAAAAAATAAAAAAGGACACCTCTCCAAGAAAAAATAGTTCCTTCCTTCCACTATCCCATACCAGTGTTCCCTTTCATCTGTTTTCCTGTGTGTTATTCCTTCATCTTCCCCTAGTCTAATTATCTTATCACCCCATTTCCTTTCCATTTATACAATCAACCCAGTTACCACTTTGCTGCGTAGCCTTTGTATGAGCTTCCAGCTTTGACCATGTAGTATATATGCGTAGATTCAATGAGCCTGAAAACTCACATCATGTAGGGTGCTCATCTTGCATGGTGATGGCTCCAGTCACATGACCTGTCATAGCATTGTCTACTTTCTTCAGTGATGACTGACATATATTTCAACTATGCGACTTTATGCACCACTGTCCTTGAAATGTCCGAGCTGTGCCAGCATTTATGCTTACCCAGTCCTCATCGTGCAATGCTGCACAAATTCAACCTCAGTATTTATCACAGTGTGGTGGCAGTAACATTCTTTCTGAACATCCCCTCTGTTTATACTAATTTTTTCTTTCATTTTTCCAGTACTCACTATTGTGTAGTTTTACATCAACCACCGCGTCATTATACTGCTGCAGAAAGTAAAGTCGTTTTGGCTTAGCTTTTATTTCATTTAGCTACGAAGCTAAATTGTTAGAAATCCATCCTTTATTATGTCACATACAAAGCTGTGTTCATAACAAAACCTAATGACTAAAAAACACACAAGGCAGAAACTTAACTTTCTCTATCAGAAAGGAATTGTTACTAATTTTCTCTATTTTAGTACTGGTTAGTTTTTTTATCCATGGGAATGCTTTAATGAAATATACATTCTTTAGTTTGAAATGTTGCAGGTAAACAGATTATTGTTAGTTTTTGCCTCTTGCTATGAAAAGAACAAAGTAATAATTCTAACTTTTGACCAAGTTTTTGTCTGCAATAAATAAATTGCTCTGTTTTTGCATGTAATATTTTTCTGGTTTCAGTGTATACATGACATCATGTTTTGTAAATTTACTTTGAACTTATGAATATCACATATACAGGATTACAATCAGGTCTGTGATGAAAGTTGTTATATGTTTGTGATACGAATATCAATAAATTCACTTTAAGAGTGATGCGAAGTGAAACACCAGGGATGAAATGAATCTTGTCATCCATGTTGAGAACACATTACTTAGTTATAATTAGAAATATTTGATCACAATTCTGGGAACCTTTTCATTGATCAACAGCAGATTCTGCCAATGCTGGTTATGCAAAGAAATTTCATTGAAAACACTTTCAGTGACAGTGGAGGTTTCCCTTTTCTACACTGTTGTGTGACCTCAAAGTAGGTATATTTATATTCGGTAGTTTGGGAGATGTTCCCTCACATGGGGTGTACAGTGGGTCTTACCCCCTTAGAAAAAAATACTCTGAGGTTCACTGAAAGGACTTTGGGTGAGATTTTGTTCTGCTTTCAGTCTATCAATATGAATCCACAGTTGCTCTCATGACCCATTAGTTGTAGGAAAAATGTATAGAAATACAAAGGGTTTTATACAATTGGAAGCAGTAAAACACATACACTGACACACAGGCAGTAGACAGAATTTAATTGTCTTTGTTTTTACTTCCACGCTTCAGCCTGTATGGTGTGTATCCCTGTACCCTCTCCATCACCTTGTATGTTAGCCTCTCCTTTTACCCTCAGACTATATTTGGTTTTAGGTGGTGGCCAGTGTGGATAATAAGGTTATTGTTGGTGGTCTTGATATCTACTGCTTATTGCTGGGGAATTTTTATTTCTGACCAACTCCTAGTTCCTCCCTCCCCTGCAGTCTCTACTATGTCCACGGGATGGAAGTGTGATGAGGGTCTGTTAATGTATTGCCCTGCATCTGCAACAGGACCTTGATCAAGGTTCTCCTCTTATTCTGCATTTGGGCCATGCCTGTCTACTTGTCATGTCCTCAGTCCCCCCATCAGGGATCATTATGTGAGGAACACCTGTAACACCTACCTCTATCCCTGAGAGAGTAACTCCCATCCCTCCCTCCCTGCCATCCTATCAGTCACCAGAGCTGCTAATCAAACCTAAATCACCTGGGTTGTAGTCAGGGCTTTATCCTTCTATGCCACACTAATGGCTCACCAGAAGTTAAGGATGCTTTTGATTGACTAAAAGCCTTTGAAGTTGTAAACCAGTTCAGTCTGCTTTGTTTTATAGGTTAGCAAGATGCGTTTTGCAAATTTCAAATTTGTTTCAACTTCTTGTGACTGTTCTTAACTGGTGTCTGTGTATGGTCTAGCATGAAACTACAGCATAACAGCTTTGAAACTAGTGCATAACAACTGTTCTTTATGCAGTTGTTTGTCATCAGGGTGGTGCATGATAAGGGTGACTTTTTTTGACTTTGGAGCATAATCAGCACACTCCGTGTACTGCAGAAAAAATAATCAGCACACTCCATGTACTGCAGAAAAAATAACCAGCACACTCCATGTACTGCAGAAAAAATAACCAGCACACTCCATGTACTGCAGAAAAAATAACCAGCACACTCCATGTACTGCAGAAAAAATAACCAGCACACTCCTAACCAGCACATTCCATGTACTGCAGAAAAAATAATATGCACACTCCATGTACTGCATAAAAAATAACCAGCACATTCCATGTACTGCAGAAAAAATAACCAGCACACTTCATGTACTGCAGAAAAAATAACCAGCACACTCCATGTACTGCAGAAAAAATAACCAGCACACTCCATGTACTGCAGAAAAAATAACCAGCACACTCCGTGTACTGCAGAAAAAATAATCAGCACACTCGGTGTACTGCAGAAAAAATAACCAGCACACTCCATGTACTGCAGAAAAAATAACCAGCACATTCCATGTACTGCAGAAAAATAATCAGCACACTCCATGTAGTCCAGAAAAAAATAAATATGCTCATAATGACAGGAATTTATTCAATAGCATGAAGCAAGTGGTTTTGTAAAAAAAAAAAACTGCCTAGATTTGATTTGAAATTTTCATTAGTAGTATCGGTGGTGGTGCTGCGGTAGCATTGTCACCTCACAGTAAGATGTTGTCCTGTTAGATTCTCAGCTAAAGCGTCTTCTGTGTGGAGACATGCGTGAATTGGCATACCTTCCTTGAAGGTTGTGCATCAGGGCTGGCAACTCGGTACATAAAAAAATCTACTGCCAATCATTAGAGGACTGGAGTTCCGCTGTGGCGACCCCTAACCGGGAAAAGCCGAAAGATACATCAACAACATCAACAGTATTGGAGTCTAACATTCAGTTTATTCCTGTAAGAATGACAACATTCTTAGAAGTATTAGTTTCTATTTAAAATACATTTTGAATTTATATAATGCTCTTTCTAAAAAATAATTTAAGTGTTCATTACTTCTGTAAAGCTGAGAGTGAATGAACAAGACATAACCAATTTATTAATATTCCCCAGATATAGTTGGCTAAAATGCAGATTTTTTTTTGTTTTTCCTCTGCATCATTTTGCAATGATAGACTTAAGAACCCAAAACAAAAGGAAGTATGACTTCACATAAAAAAATGATAACCAACCACCGTGGAACCAAAGTCAGTCCAAACCACAATGTGCAGGTGCAGTATGCACAAAGATAGTATTTCAAGAAGAGCACCCGCAAAAATAAGTAATACCTGTGGTTTTGTATATTTGGCATTCTGTAACTTCTGCCATGCTTTTTATGTTGGGCAAGACAGAATGAACACTGAAAAAAAGAATTTATGAACACAATTATGATATCAATAATAACCATACTAACAATGCCCTTTTCAAGCACAAACTTTCTTGCAATGACAACAATATGTATTTCTTTTCCATTTTGGAGAAAGTTCCTGTAAACCCAAAAGGGTGGCCCTTCAGAGCACAAGCTTGAATATAGAGACCTTATCCGGCAGATTAAACTCAGCACTAGTTCACCACCAGGACTAAATGATGCAATTTGTCTAAGCAGCATTCTGAAATTAAAGGCTGTCAAGTTATAAACATTTTTATATATAAAAATTTTTATATACGCATTTAAAATAATTTTTAACATTATACCACACAAATTCACTGTTAGATTATTTATCAAATGTTTTTTTTTTTTTCATTACTTTATTTTTCTTCATTTTGTTTTTAAAATACTTGATTGGTTTCAAAGTACTGGTTATATGCACTTTACTATTCGCACTTTACTACAAGTGTTAGGGAGGGTATATCTCTTTAAGGAATGTGATCATATGACCATTTTAAATTAAGGGAATTGTATTTAAATGGCTGGTAACAGTGTTTAGTTGTTACACCAAAGTGAACCAAACCAAGAATGCAGTGCCACAAGAACTCCACCAGGATAATAATAAACACATTTATTGAGTGCTTTCATCAGATTATATTGACAGACTTCTTCAGAATAATAAATAACAACATATACATCCATTTAAATGCAATATCAAGATAAAACACATGACTCAATCAACCAATAAAATGCACAGACTCACTAATTAACAGCAGGCTTTCCTGGTTTAAAAGACCTTAATGAAAATTTATTTTATAAAAGGAACATTTATAAAAGACAACTATATAAAAACATTAATAAATTATTAATGAAAAACTTTGTCAAATATTTACTACCCTCAGGTTACAAAACTATACATCATACACCTTGTGGTTTGGACTGGCTTTGACTCTGCAGTGGCTGGTTAATGATAGACTTAAGCACAGAAAGGGAATACATAGTCATGTGGACTTTGAAATCAAAAATACTTGTAAACAACCATTCAGTTAAAGTATGAAATTTATGATAGTCCAATAGTTATAGCTGAAATAATTCACTTTTTAACTTGCTGTCATTTCTTCAAAAAAGTAACAAGGCGATATTGGTAACATGCATCTTGAGAAGTCATTTTGAAGAAAAATACAAGTCTATGTGTGTTTGGATGAGATTTTAAACCAAAGACCCACCTGCCAGAACTGATGGTAGCTCAGGTAGATATAAACGATCCCAGAACATGTATTGAAAAGAGTAAGGAAAGTTCCCTGATGCCCTGGACAAACTCCCTTTTAGACAGTACAAATACCACCACCTCAGGTCTACCCTAAAGAGAGATCATTGGTCTAGTGGGTCAAACCAAGTCAAAAAGTGAAATAAATAAAAATAAAATAAAAATTAGAATAGGTTTACAGTCTTGCCTCTTCACCACTCTATGAACACTTCCAATAAAGGTACTTGAATTTTTGCAAAAATAAAGGGGAAAATGTCATGTCTGTATTTGGCTATTACTTTTCACTGATGTAGTTTACTATATCCTGTAACAGATATATACAGTTAAATTATTCATTTGAAACTCAGTCTGTTTTTAATTGTTAGATACTTACTAAGCAGAAAATGTATTATTATTATTTTACATAAAGTAAAAGAATCTAATAATATTGTGCTAATGCATAGGTGGTATAACAGTGCTTTATACAATTATTGTTGGCTCATTATGTTTGTAAAGGTAAAACAAAACAGCAAGGTAATAAAAAATTTTATTAAAAAAGTATTTAAACTGCAAAACAATGTTTCACTGTTTGTATTCAGTCAACACGCAATAGTATTTTTGGAACTATCGTATTACTACAGGTATAACACAGTTTTGATATGAAATATAATACGTTGACCAGTATCTTGAAGCACAGTTAATGTTACTCAGAGGAAAGAATGTGACAATTTGGATTAAGACAGGGAATATATTGGTGGTGCTGCGGTAGCGTTGTCGCCTCACAGTAAGACGTTGTCCTGTTTGATTCTCACCTAGAACGTCTTCTGTGTGGAGACATGCATGAATGGGCATACCTTCATTGAAGGTTGTGCATCAGGGCCAGCAAATCGGCACATAAAAATCTACTGCCAATCATTAGCGGACCGGAGGTCCGCTGTGGTGACCCCTAACCGGGAAAAGCCGAAAGACACAACAACAACAGGGAATATATTGGTTACATTCACAATTTCGAAATACTAAAATCTCGAGTTTCAAAATCTCTAGTTCAGAATCTCGAGATCTTAGAATCTTGAAATTGTAAAAACACCCCTGAAACACCACCCAACACATGACAAACATGTGTATGCAGGGGGGCAAGCCCTCTCTGCACCCCCCACAACTTAAATATACCAACTCCGAGATCGCACTACAGCAAGGACAAGGGAAATCACCCAGTTAGCGCTGTATGCTGATCTTCGTTTAGGATTTCAAAATTTTAAAAGTTCGAACACATGATGTTTGATCATATGAGATTCAAAGTTTTAAACTTCAAAATTCTGAATGGGACCTATATATATATATATATATATATATATATATATATATATATATATATATATATATATATATATATATATATATATATTGCTTGTCTGCATAAACCTTGTGTAACACAAAACATTCTTAATATACAAAGGACTACTTCATGGTATCTCATTTTATTGACCACACATCTTTAAACACTACTGTTGCAGTTCAGCTCCAGTTCAGGCCAACATTTGACACTGACAGGCACTGCACAAGTTCATATACAGTTATACAGCATACAGTTCAGGAGACCATCAAAGAGCCTAACCTAATTCTCCTGAAGCACTGTCTGGTTCAGTGACATGCTGAAGGTCACACAGTGTGCCAGATATGTAGCTGATTTCTTTAATTGTTTTCTAAACTTTAAAAAAAGTTTACAGGAATGTTTACTCTGGTCATCAGATCTTCCATTTGTGGACAACTCAAATTGCTTGGTGACTTTTCTTGAAGTCACAATGAGTAGAATTTTTCTCTCTGTAACAATTAACTATCTAACTTTTAATTAACAGTCTATTTTTGAATGATGGCTGTAGTAAACAATGAACTTTTATACACTTGTCTTATACAAATGTCAATGAGTCATTCTATATACCTTTCCATCTTATCCATGCATGACATAGGATCTTTTTAAAACTGCTTTTAAGTGCTTAAGCTTCAGGATGCAAACTTTCTTATAGAGTTTATATTCTCACTTTATCAGTAATTTGTGGCAAATCTGGCAGACTCTCGAAATTCCTTAATAATATTTATGTTTCTACTGAATTTCCATCATTACATTTACTTTGCACTAACTTTCAGACATCAGTAATGTAGCTGAAGTAAGTAGTTTAATTTTTAACTTTTTGAACACATTTGAGCTGATCAGTCAGTGAATTGTTGGACTGGAGTATGCTTAAATTCCAAAACCGTGAGAGGGCATTCCATACAGCTATTACTGTAGCTGTTCTCACAAGTTTCTTTTTACACCATTTCAATAGTCCCCCTGCCATCCATTAGATTGTAGATTTTGTGGACTGGAAGTAATATGCCTCAATTCCTGTGTACACATAAATCTTTTGAATTCCTAACCTTTTTTTATTGTAGATGTTTCTTACATATGGCAACACCAGGCATGCTGGCCTCAAGCATATTGCACATTTTGTGTCTGCTGGGTATTTCAGGCACTTGGAAAATAATTGATACATATAAGATACATGCATTCTGTATACTGAAAGTAGTCTGTATATGATATGCATCACTGTCAAAGATGCTGTCTAATGTTAGACTGAAGTGAGAGTGTACAAATGCACATTTTTGTGGATTATTATGATGGTTTGCATTACAGATGCCACAGCTGTACTACATGTCCTGTGTGGGTCAATATTCCTGGGCTGACCAATGTATATCTCTTACTCTTTCTTTACAGTTTAGTATTCCCTAATGTGATTCATGTATCCCATCAGTCATTTGTCTTCTGAACTGACTGGGAACTGTTATTTTGTCAGCTTTCCACATTAAACCTTGCGCACAACTTATTACTTCTTTGAAAGAAAATAATATTGAATTCTTTTCCTTACTTTTTTTTTTTGCTTTGGGTACCTATCCATTATAGCTTCTTTTAGTAACTGCATTGCTAAGTCATTGCCACTACATCTCTGAAATTATCTTCTGTCGTGGGTAATTGTGGTGTTGTCCAAATAGTCTCTAGTTCTTTTTCCTAGCAGTTCTTCATGCTTTCTTGGTAAGTGTGCTGTGTTTATATAGTTCATTTTTTGGTATGCTTTTACTTTCAGTTCATAGTTCTTTAGTTTAAATAATGTTATCTACCCTCTCCGAGCATCTTTGTACAACTACTTTCTGAATATGCTTTGTAAGTTTGTTCTTTCACCTGAAAATCTTTGCCAGAGGTATATCTTTGCACTTTCTCACATCCTTATCCTTTTTTAGCAGTATGTCTCTTCTGATGGCACAGTGATGGAGCGAGTAACATTTCTGATTCACAGCAAGAGGTTCTCTTTTTTAGGCTTTTGACTAGGGCGTCCTTTGTGTAAAGTCTATATTTCCTTTTATGTTGCCATAGCTTTTCTGTGGGTACTCCAATTTCCTTTATCCCGAAGACATGGTAGCTGGATAAGTGACTCTAAATTTTCTGTAAGGCTGTGCATAATGTGTGTGTGTGTGTGTGTGTGTGTGTGTGTGTGTGTGTGTGTGTGTGTCTGTGTGTGTCTATTTGTGTTTGTGTGTAATACGCAAGAAAGGCCTGGCTTTATTTCTTACTTATCTAGTAAACACTGTGGATAGTGGTAGCTGTTCATAGAGTTGCTAAAGTAATTGGATGTGACTCAACAGAATATGATTGGATATTTTTTGTGCATTTCTAAATGTTCCTAACCCATAGACAGCTGGTCTATTCTCTTGATAGGTCACAACTCCCTTACCATTTTTACTGAGATCGATTTGCAATAAACATGGCTATTTCACAGCATAGTCTTTTAATAGCTTTCAAAATTTTTTC
>NC_056742.1:387469676-387472176 GCF_019279795.1 Protopterus annectens
GATTAGTCTTGGGGCCTCTGCTCCTTCGGATATACTTTTCTGTGGTGCAAGCCAAAACCAGTGGTCTATGGCTGACCAAGTTTGCAGATGATTGCAAGCTGAATGCTGTCTTAAATTCCCCTAGTGATGTGAACATCCTCCAAGAGGGCCTTACCAAACTAATGACTGGTGCCAGAAACATGGCCTCAAATGTACTGGCAAAAAATGCATCATTATCCCCTTTGGGGAAAATGGCATCCCCACTAATTATCACATTAATAAAAACATACTAAGCATGCAATCAGTTGTGAGGGACATGGGCATTAAGGTTGATAGCAACCTGACTTTTGACCACCACGTTGCCTCCATTGTATGGAAGACTTTCTACATGGCCCACCTCATAATTAAGGGTATTTCATCCAGGAACAGGGAGGTCATAACATCCCTGTACTCCTCCATTATCAGACCTATTCTTGAGTACAATGCCCCCTTTGGCATGTACCTTGCCAAGCACATGCAGCAGCTGGAAAGACCACAGAGGTTGCTCACCAGGAAAATCCAGGGTCTCAAACACCTATCCTATACAGATAGTCTAAAAGCCCCGTCCCTCTACTCAGTCTAGTACAAACTGCTCAGAGGTGACCTGTGTCTGACATACAAGGCTGTCTCAGACCCAGTCTTGATAGAGTTGCTGTATATCCGTAAGTCAAACTTCACTCACACAACCCACACGCAAGGCCTCAATCTGGTCTGTGACATTAATAGAATTTGTTGGCAGGATAGATTTGTGTCCCCAAAACTCCCCCATCTGTAGAATAGACTGTCTCTCCATATCAAGCAGAGTACCTCAATAGCCCTCTTTAAGAGGAACCCGGAAGACTGGATGGGAAACGGAAAATACACCCTTGGGATCCCACCTGTGTCCAGCTGGACAGAGGAAACAGGCTTATAAGGGCCTGAAGGCCAATAGCCTAGCATCATCCTAGGGACCTTTAGTTATTCTTCCACAGAGCAGTGCTACTTATTGTTGGTATCACTACAGCACAGCTACTGGCTATAGAATGCACGCACAGGTCCTTGTAACCTTTTGTTTTGCTTGCTAATCACTTTTTCACTTATTTAGTCTTAATTATTTTTCTCATTATTTGCTAATTACTGTTTCGAGAGTACAGACTGGAGCATATTCAAGGAGGCGGTTACTGAGAACCAGTGTATCAGCCTGGAGAAGTACACCGAGGTAGTGATGGGCTACATCTCCAAATGTGTGGATAATGTGACAGTCACCAAAACCATCATGATGTCAACCAACCCGGCACCCTGGTTGATGAGAGAGGTGTGCAAAATACTGAAAGCAAGGAATACGGCCTTCAGGTCTGGAGACAGGGAAGCCCCCAGAACAGCCAGAGCAAATCTGAACATGGGAGCAAGGGAAGCAAAATACACCTATGGCAGAAAGATCCAGAGCTACTTCTCTGACCAAAAAGACCCCAGGCACCTATGGCAGGGTATCCAGTCCATAACTGATTACAGACCTCTGTCTTCTCAATGTGAGGACAACAAGGAGTTCCTAAATAAGCTGAATGTCTACTTCAGAAGCTCTGAGGAAGAGAACAGAACAACAGCAAAGAAAATGTCCATCGGCCATAACGAGATGTTCACCCTCAACCCAGCTGATTTCCAGAGGGCACTGCGCAGAGTTAACCCGAGAAAAGCAGCTGGGCCTGACAACATCCTAGGGCATGTGCTCAGGGAATGCACAGTGCAACTAACAAATGTCCTCATGGATATCTTCAGTAACTCTCTGAGTTAACAAATAGTTCCAAAATGCTTCAAGGATACAACAATCATTACATTACCAAAGAAGTCTCCACCATCTTGCCTACATGACTACTGCCCTGTAGCCCTCACCTCCACAGTGATGATGTGTTTTGAAAGGCTGGTGAAGGATGGCATAACATCTAGGCTGCCTGCTGATCTTGACCCTCTTCACTTTGCTTACCAAGCAAACCACTCTATGGCAGATGCCATCTGTCTAGCACCCCATCTATCACTGAAACACCTTGAGAATAAAAACACCTGCATGAGGGTACTATTCCATGAATGAGGGTACTATTCCATGAATGGGGGTACTATTCCATGAATGAGGGTACTATTCCATGAATAGGGGTACTATTCCATGAATGGGGGTACTATTCCATGAATGAGGGTACTATTCCATGAATGAGGGTACTATTCCATGACTTCAGCTGCTTTAAACATGGTCATCCCTCTTCATTTGGCAATGAAGCTACTCCTACTAGGTGTCAACACTTCACTTTGTAACTGGATTCTTGACTTTCTCACACACAGGCCTCAGAAAGTGTGGACAGGACATAACTCCTCAGATAGCATCACTCTTAACACTGGAGTCCCACAAGGATGTGCACCAAGTCCCTTGCTATTTACCCTGTTAACACATGATTGTACAGCCAGATACAATACAAATCACATCATCAAGTTTGCCGATGACACAACGTTGGTG
>NC_056742.1:387477176-387542176 GCF_019279795.1 Protopterus annectens
AGTTTCATCACTCAAGACCCGAATGTGACCACAGCTGATATTGCCAAAGTGATCCTAAAATACCATCAGTAAATAAAGATGCTTTCACATTGAGTTTCTACACCATGTGACGAAGACCATGAAACAATGAAGGAGAGAAGATTGTTTTGCAAAGACTTTTTAAGGTAGTATAACAGTTTTCACACCAAAACATGTACCACACAGAAAGGACATATCTGTGTCTGTATGTATCAACAAGGAGACGCTGTTGCCCAAAGGTCTGCTTCAAACACCAAAACCAAACGTACTGAAAACAAACTGGAACAGACCACCACAATAAATGGATAAAAACACAAGTCTTTAATCGAACTTAAATCGGACAAGCGCTTTCGCGTGTACAACACGCTTCTTCAGATCCTTAAACAAAACTAAGTTCTAAAATGCAGTACTTGTACTTTCTGAAACAGACACACCTCTCCAATATAGTGTGCAGCTAATTAACAAATGAATAGTTAATTGAACAATCAATCAACTAATTAGTCTGTTCTGCAGTACTGAAAACTTCTGACACATTGTTCCTCAGCTTCAACACTGTATAAACTAGCTAAAACATATATCAAAATATAAAGATATAAAAACAACATCAAACTAAAATACAACTTGGGATTAGAGATTATATTAAACTCTCTCAAGCATGAAATGTACATAAGCAAAAACAGACATCTCATAAAATGCAGTCAGAAATGCATCATGTTAAAACGGAATGCATCATAATAAACAATGCATCATAATAAACTTATGTGTGCTTACCAGCGAAAGAGCAAAACAGAGAGAATAAAAAGGAGAATGAAAAAACACATAGCAATACCAGCCACAATGTATGTAGGCAGCAGCGATACATGTACCCAAGCAAAAACATAAATCTCCCATCGGCTTACTCAGCAATACCTTCAGAATAATTCCAATCCACATCCAACAGCCACAATAGCAGAGATCTAACACTCTATAATAAATCACTAAGTGTATATATGAAACCTATCACTGAAATCATGTTCAGTTCACACTAAACTATCACTCATGACATTAGGAGTTCCATCCAAAACTCTACAGACAATACTGAAGAGCCCTAAAGTTTGCTGTTAACATCAGTTACAGCCATCTACATACCATACTCGATCATTTCCCATAATCGCCATCTATGTCAAGCAGCCATAACTAACCGCTATTCCGCCTCCGCGGGATCACAAATTCACACAACCGTTTGCACCCTGGCTGAAAAAATGCTGTTATATACTCACAACCTGATACCATAAAAAACATCCAGACGCATATGCACGTTGTATGCAACCATCCAAGCAAAGACACATATTTAACAATCTAATTCCATCTATAAAGACTAAACGTCTCTGCCAAACTGTCGCAATAATAGACTGCTATAATGAAAGCTGAAGGAAAACCTAGGTAAACTGCTATTCAATATACATGCATTCATATGTTGAATAGTGCTGTGCCTATCTTTACTGACCAACCATGTTGTAATTCATTCTTATGGTCCTTGTTATAGAATATGAAATTCAATGTACTTTTAATAACTGTGTACTATGACACATGTTGTATGTCTAGAAGATGAAGTTCTTAATCTGACTGGAATAAAATTCTCTCTCTCTCTTATACCATGAATAGACTAGACAAATCACACTCAAGACGTGGTTGTCTCAGGATCTGTGTTATCGTGTGAAAAAGCTATTACTCTAGACAAAGCATTTCACAGTGGTATTTTATTCTTGCTATGGAAATTACACTGTAGGCCTGCAACCCAAGAAATCATTTCTTGTCCTTCAGAAGAGCTGGAATAAATAGATATTAAATACAGCAATTAAAGGAATGAGCTCCGAAGACATTGTAAATTTCCATGTATAAGTACATTATTTATGTTGTTTTTCAAATTTGGGTAAATGTTTTGATTCCGCTTCATTTCTTGAAACATATTATTGTATTAATCTTCCAAAAATAAATGACACCAAATCTGTTTACAAAAGACTGAGTCAAGGATTTGACAAATAAGTTGCTTATAATAAAACATCAAGCTGTTCCAGTGTAGTCATTTAATAGACAATAAAATCTCCACATCATCCCTTATTTTAGAGTTCTGACAGAATGTTAATAATTTATTTTTGTCATGGATCTTTTCTTAAAAATATTATTTTATACTGAGCAAACTGGTAAGTAGTTATAAAAATAATCAAATGTTACTAGTGCATCTGTATGGAAAACGAAGGAATAAAAAACAAAGCTCACACTCTTTATCATGATTTCTCACAGACTATCCCTATTGCCACAATGACATCTATGCCTTCATGGGTCCCACGTAAGGTGAACAGGATTCAATGTATCTCCATTTAGCTAGATGTAATTTACTTCCTTCTGCTATACAACCAATAATTACCTCTGGTCTTCTTTGATCACCTGACATTTCAACTAATTCTGGGCTTTCCCCAAAATATGACCTTCATTGTCAGCAGCTGTATTGGATCCTGTATTTTAGTTAAAGCCCTTTTTACCCATTGTACTTTTGTAGGGGTAGTATTTTGGAGGCAGGTAATATGTTTCCTGCTCACTATAATTAGGAATTCCACTATTTCATATGAGATTAAATAATATAAATTATCATTCTCAATTATTTACATAATCCTCTCAGGGAATATATCAGTTGAACAGCACCCATTTGAGAGATTGCTGATCAAACAAAGACATTTGGGTGAAATAACTTTTGCCAACAGCAAAGTTTTCTTTTTTTTCTCCACTCTTTTAACTTCCTCTGAGGTTCACCCAAAGTTGTTTCAGCCGTTTATTTTATTTTATGGTCAATTAGCAATCAGCACTCAATTAAAGCGTTGCTGTTTGATTGACATACCCCCACCAATATCCTAGCAAAAGGAATGGAGAGATTTGCAGAAACAGACTATATTCTCACAGAAGCCAACTTTTTTCTATTGATATCTCTAATAAAGCCAACTTTTTTCTATTGATATCTCTAATAAAAGGGGAAATTGAGTGGAAACATAAGCTAATGCTAGAGCTGTATAAAAAGTGATGTCAAATTTTCTAATTATATATCTTCCACTCCATGAATCAATATGATCTTATAATGCCTGAACTAAAATAGTCATCAGCTGTACTGAAGACTTGTGTTCTAAGATAGCTTGATCTAATTTTGTAAATTTTGTACCTATTTTATTTGTTAGATTGCTGGATCCCTGTTGCTTCATAAAGTGAGCCATTTAAGATCCTCTTGTAATGTATTTAACTCAAGATCCCATTTCTTAACAGGATTTAACATTTATTTCTGGGCTGACCATGGAGATATCCCTTTTTGTATATTACAACATATGGGGTGGGATTAAACTCTAGCTTTATGTCATTGGTGTCTGCCCATAGTTCTGGTATTAACTTTTGTGGAGACAAATGCTTAACAAAGGCCAGCTTCAACATCCAAAGTGAAGAAAGCAGCTGACCAACCCATGTAAAACTGCATTGTAAGGAATGAAATGTCCAGTAAGATTGATGGTAGGGATTGAAAGATGTTAATTGATCAGTAATGGCTATTGACCCATAGATACTGTCAATATTTCACAACAAAGGGATGCCTCTGTTTTGAAATGATCACTTCCATCTATTAGACCTAAGCTATCTACAGTAGCATTCAATATACCATATTAAGGCAGAAAATCTAGGTTTAATCTTTGAGTTAGTATCCTCTGATGAGGTTAACCAGATAAAGTCCACTCCACATAATACCCACACTTGCACAATTAAAAAACACAAACAATTTTGGTCTAATCATAGAAGGGGAAGTGCCTGGAAGAATGCAGATGGACCCAGCTGTTAGAATTTCACCAGCTAAGTATTTATTAGTACCAGGGGAGCTAGAAACCAGCAGGCAACAATGCATGGGACCATTGGGAGCTGTCCAGGGGAGTTGGAAATCAGTAGTCAACAGTGGGGAAAAATATTTCCAAAAAGGGGCAGTGAAAGAAAGTGGCTTTGAAATAACATTATTTACAGTGAAATTACCTGATGAATGACAAGTAGACATACCACAAAACCATGTGCCACTAGACTGACACACCACATACTCTAACTATATAAATCCTTTAAAAATAAGAAGTACAGTAATAACTCAAAATTATGAATTCTTTTAGAAATAAAAAATACATGATAAAAAAATCAAGAAGGTGTATTACACAGAACAACAGTGAATCTAGCAAGAAGCAGTGTACCTCTCACCATGCAGTCTTGCAGATAAAATATAACTTTACCACAAAATCCTGGTCCTTGACAAGCTAGGTCTTGGTTGTGATGGCTGGATAGGCAGCCATGTTCTCCTGCTCATCTCTAACATGATGATGCTTCTGACAGATGTCTTGTGGAACACATGAGCAGTAATAACAGTAAATAAAAATGTGTTACTGCCACATTGATGTAGGATCAGCACACCAGTATTTTCTTATTCAGAAAAAAGGGAAGGGATTCCATATGGGTGCACTGCACATTATAAATCGTGCAAAATTGAGATTTTATAAACATATAGACGATATGGGCAGCACAGTGGTGTAGTGGTTAGCATTGTCACTTCACAGCAAGAGGTCCTTTGGTTCAATTCTTGGATGGGGTGTCTTCTGTGTAGAGTTCCTGTGTGTGTGTGTGTGTGTGTGTGTGTGTGTGTGTGTGTGTGTGTGTGTGCGCGCGTGCACCTTCTGAGGAAGTTTTGGAGCTGGGCTGGCAGCTCAACACTGTAAAACTCTACTGCCATTCGTTCTGCAGACTGATGATCCACTGTGGTGACCCCTAATGGGAGCAGCCAGAAGAAGAAGAAGATATATAATTGTTTAATTTGTGTCTTCTGTAGATGCTGAATGATCATGTTTAACTTTCAAGCATATGCCATTAGGTAGTATATATAATGATGCTACAAAAGAAGTGAGGAAGAGGAAGGAGGGAAAGGGAGAGGTGGGGTAGAAAATGGCAGGAGAGGTGGGGGAAGAACCTCTTCAATGTAGTTAAATTGCTGTTCAATGGTGAAGACTTATTACAACAGAAAAAAATAAGTGTTCTGCAGTTCAGGCTTCTCTCTATCAGAGAGGGATGGAGCCCTAACTATGCCCCAGATGACCTGGATTGATTAGAGGAGACAGTGTGGAAGATTTAACAGGAGAGCTGGAGAAGAATGGAGGGGGTGTGTCCATTCTCTTTTGTCAGGTTAGGAGGCGTGGCCATATGTTTCCCTGATATAAAGACATTAGTATTCACAAAATGTTGACAATGGAAAAAAAATAATGTGTAATACTGATTTCTTTATTATAGCTGTCATAGCAGTTTTGAGTATGCTTTTTTAGAATAGGCCCATCAACATTGCTATGCTGTCAAGATAAGCCATATTTTGTTGTTATTCTTATCTTTAACCCACAAATTCCTAGATCCATAACATTATTTCTTCTCACTCTTGAGTTAATTTCAGAAAAAAGCAGCAAATACTCTAAACTCCTCTCCTTAGTAATACAAACTAATTCAAATCAGTTTATGTCAATGATACATAGTTATACCTTTCCACTGTCCAGATTTTCGCAGAATGTCCAGAGTTTTGCCTATTTTTAGTCTGTTCCACATAAAACTTTGATTTTCTGGCAACTTATTTGCAAATCATGGAGAACAGAAGTCAGAAAATAATGGCATACATTTGAATTTCATACTTCATACCCTTCAGAAAATTCATGTTAATGTAAAACTTATTATTCTATCAACTTTGTAAGTTTGTAAGAGCAATATTTAATAATTGTCCCTATTTTTGGACCTTTGTTTCCCCATTATTTATGGCTTTGTCCAGATTTCTTGCTGGAAGAGGTTGAGAGGTATGCACATAGTGTAGTTCTGACCTTTTGCAAATATGAATACCTATTAATAAGGTAACAGTACTCTTTACCTGAAATGTTTTCTGCTGCTAGCCATCTCCACTGACATGCAAGGATAATAGTCTGACTATGACCAAGGCAACCCAAGTTCATTTAGTGGAAAAGGTATTTATTGAAGCTGACATGGGACAAGGCAGATGAAGAATGATGACTCCAAAGCCTGCTTTCCTGTTATGGGGGGATTAGGGTCAAGCAGCACATGTCCATATACACTTTCTGTGGTTAAAGTCTCTGTGATACCATTGCTCAGACTGGTGAACGGCCTACAAAGGAGGCATGCAAGTGATTATGCTGCATGTCAAGCAGAGGACATGAGTGAATATTACTCATTGCATTCGATGCCTTTAGGTGTTACTAGGTATGCACAGGGGGCTACAGACTAACATGAAACTTCAAGCTGTCTCAGCACATAGACGATGGCTACCACTCCTGCTTAGCTTGACTATCATTGTTGGAAATGGATGGGCCAATTGGTTGCATGATACATCCTTAAAATTAAAAGATATACCTATCAACTGTAGAAGAGTGAAAACTGTGCCATTGTATGGGGAAGAAGGAAGCAAGGAATAATCCAGAGGGGTCTACTTTATCCTCTCAAAAGACAATTCTGTTGAATACGAATCGCGCGACACATAAAAAGTGAAACGTGAATACGTCGAACCAACGAAACCGCAAAATTGAAAACATCGAACCGTCATAGTTGGCCCATCTGTGGTATAGCTTTGTAAGGTAAGTGTGCTATAGTTATGGAACTTAGGGTTAGGGTGCGGGTTAAGGTAAGTGCATAGGTAAGTAATGTATGTAATGTATGTAAGGTTTAGTGTAGGGTTTTGTTAAGTGTATGTGTGTGGAATTTCAGTTTGTTTGGGTATAGCTTTGTAGGGTAAGTGTGCAGTAGTCATGGACCTTAGGGTTAGGGAGGGGTTAAGGATAATGCATAGATAGCTGTGTATGTGGGTTTTAGTGTAGGGTTAGAAGTAGGGTTTTGGTGCTTTACAGTAGGGTTAGAAGTAGGGTTTTTGTTAGTGTATGTATGTGTATTTTGTTATTGTGTTTGGGTACATAGTGTGTTGCGGGCGGTGGGCTTGGCCAACTATGATGGTTCGATGTTTTAAATTTCATGGTTTCGTTGGTTCGATGTATTCACATTTCGCCGTTTATGTGTCGCATGATTTGTATTTGACGGAATCGTCTTTTGAGAGGATAAAGTAGACCCATCCACGGAATTATAAATCACCCATTCATAAAATCAGATTACTAAAATTACCTGACACACAAAACAACAAAAGTATCAACACAAATTGCTTTAGTCCTGGAATATTTGCCCTCTACCTTCAAGACCAACCACTATAGTAGAAAAGTTGATGGAAAATGCTCTGTAGGGCAAGTTGGTACATTTTCACAAAGGACACAAAGCAGCATGCATTATATGCAAGAGATATTGGCAGACAAACCCGATACAGTTATGTGAGTGAATTACCATAGTGAGGGTCAGAGGGTATATGGCCTTATTAATTTTAACAAAGTGATTGATATAGTGCCACATAAGAAAATGTTAGCCAAATTAAAAAGAATAGGGTTAAGAAGATTGTCATAGTATATATAAAATGAATGAATGAATAGAATGAAGCTAAAGATGATGATGAGAAAGAAATTGTCAGAGAAGAAAATAATATGCAGTGGTGTGCCCCAAATGGTGAGGCTTGAGTCTGCATTCCTTAATGTATGCATATTGGGCATTGCATTACCTCTCAACTGTCCAGATTTCTACAGAATGTCTAGATTTTTGTCTCATATTTTGGTCTGTTTCTCATAACGTTTGAGGCATTCTGGCAAATCATTGATGACTGAAGTCACTAAATAATGACATATATTTGAGTTTCAGACTTTGTATCTTTCAGAAACATACATTAATACAAAAGCTTTTATTGTAATAACTTTATAAGTTTGCAAAACCAATATTTAAAATGTGTCATTAATTTTGGACCTTTGACCCCCCCCTCCCCATTATTTATAGCTTTGTTCAGATTTCTTGCACTTAGAGTTTGAGAAGTATGCACATTGCTAAAAGGACAGAGAATTAAATGAATATATTTGCAAACAACATCAAAAGTAAAACAGTAGTTATAGTATGGTGGTCATATTTTGAGAAAAGAAATATAAAGGGTGAAGTATCCACACAGATGTGGCAGTAGAAATCTATTGTCAACTGGCTTACTGACAGAACTCACACTGCAAAAGTTGCAGACTCCAAATTTGACCTCAAAGCAGTGACAAGTGGAGTATCACAGGGTTCCATCCTGGGACCTCTCCTGTTTGGTATCTACTTCTCTGAAATACAGGCTAACACAGAAGGCCTCTGGCTAAAGAAGTTCACAGATGACTACAAACTAGGTGCCATAGTTAAGTCCCCAAATGATGTGGACATCCTACAGAATGGCCTCACTGAGACAGATGCCTGGTGTCAGAGCCATGGTCAAAAGCTCAATGCTAAAAAGTGCAGTGCCATCCCCTTTGGTAAAAACTCTGTATCCATGAACTACCACATAGGCAGCTTAACACCGAATGCGTGATAAGAGACCTTGGGACCCAGGTGGACAGTAGTCTCTCCTTTGATAGTCACATCACCACAGTAGTAAGGAAGTCCTTCTACGTGGTACACCTCATCATAAAAGGGTTCTCACCCAGGAAAAAAGAGGTCATTGTTCCCCTCTACTTGTCACTCATTAGACCCATTATAGAGTACAATGCCCCTTTTGGAATGTACCTCACAAGACATCTGCAGCAGCTGGAAAGGCCACAGAAGTACCTCACAAAGAGGATTACTGGCCTCAAACAAATGCCCTACACTGACTTCCTCAAAAAACTCCAGCTTTACTCTGTAGCATATCGCCTACTCCGAGGTGATCTCTGCCTAACATATAAGGCTATGTTAAACCCAGAGCTGTTGGACATGCTACACCTAAAGAAATCCCAATCCCTCCAAGCTACATGCTCTAGGGACCTAAATCTTGTCACCACAATAAACAGGAAATGCTGGAGGGATAGATTCCTGTCCCAGAGACTTCCTATACTCTGGAACAAGCTACCCATCTATGTCAAGCAAAGTTCTTCATTAGCACTCTTCAAGAAAAATCTTGATGAGTGGATGGGAAATAGGAAATACACCACGGGGATCACTTCTGTGTCTCTGCTGGACAGTGGCACAGGAAAATAACTTTCTTGGGTGGCGTAAGCTATGGAACCTTGCTGGCTAGGCTTACGTAGGCCCTTGGGCCGATAGCCTAGTACCTACCTATGAACCTATGAACCTAAAAGTGCAACGTTTTACATGTTGGAAGGACTGACCTAAAAGTAATATGAACTTGGGAGGGAAAGGGAGACGGTGCTAGTGAACAATCTGGGTATTCTGAACATAACCAGAACGAATAACCAGGAGTAGGCAGAGATGATAGGGGTGTACATGGTCACTTAACATGAAGGATGTGCTAGAGGTTTGATTCCTCCCTCCGAAATCAACAAAAATAGCAACTATCAAGTGTAATGTGAGATTTTAAACTATTTAAACCTGTGAATAACTCATCTAGTTTGAAGGAAAGACAAAGTCTGGGCCTACCAGCTAATTACTTTTGTGTCACTTATGTCTTAGATGAGTGGAGGTCATGGCCACAAGCACATAAACATGGGCTGAAGATGTCAAAATAAAAATAACAAAAGTGGAGTTTGGTCTGAAACATCTCATCCCTGTTAATATTTAAAAATGATATTGACCCATCTTTAATGTTGTGCCCCATAGGATGAGAAGGCTATGGGAGATCTATAATTAATTAAATCCAATACTTTAAATCACAAAACACAATTTTCACAAATGAACAATACTGTAGTCGGGACAGCAACAGCAATTACTCGAATAAAAACACTTTTTTATGTCCCACTCAGCAAGCATCCAAATCTTAATCATTGTCCTCAAATTTGGAAAATAAAATAGGTTACATCAAGAAAAAGACTTGAAGGAATATTATCAAAATAATTTTTCTACCTGAAAATGAAGTGGGGAGTGATCCTGTATACTTTGTTTGTAAATTTCAGAAGGTAATTCCAGCCATAAATGAATCCCATGTAGTGGAAAGTGCCAATAGAATTGCATCCATCACTTTTAACATCTAAGTGGGGGGAATTTAATAAAGCCTACATATTTTTTTTCCATGTAGGCATTGAACCGTGCTGCTAACAAGGCCGAGAACATTTTTAAATTAAGTAAGTGCTGCTAAGTGGTGGGCATGAGTGAGCCAATTCGGAAAGTTCTGTGTCAACAGGTGAATCTCATGCAAATGAGGCAGGTAGAGTGACCAGCAAACAGATAGGCAGCCTTGCAGACCCCATGTCAGTGTCAGTGTACACACGGACACTGACACGGGGTCTGCAGGTGGAGTGATCCAACAAGCAGATAGGCAGCCTTGCAGACCCCATGTCAGTGTCAGTGTACACACGGACACTGACACGGGGTCTGCAGGTGGAGTGATCCAACAAGCAGATAGGCAGTCCTGCAGACCCTGTGCCAGTGTCCGTAGTGTACATGGAAAAATTCCATGTACAGAACTGTAGACATTCATAGGGAGTTGTAAAAATGTATGTCAATAGACAGAAATGGCATAGCACACAAAGATATGAGCAAAACTATCCTCTGTGTTCCAAAAGTTACAGTAAATATGTTAAAATTATTATTTTTTAATAATCTTTGCATATTTGTGCAATGCCCCACAGTGCGCAAACATGCCTTATAAAAAAAAAATGGAAAAATCAAATATTAATATCATGAAACTGAAATGTATTACAGGACCCTGTGTAGAGTATCTACAGTGATGCATTGGTGCTGTTGCTAATGTGGAAAGGCTTGGAAGCGTGTATTATCTAGGTTGTGAGAATGGATCCCTATGAAAATGAGGTGGAGTTACTGAATAGCATGATGAGGTAATTGTGTCTGCTTATCCCCTCTGTGTAGGCAGAGAACCATATTGGTGTTCACTGAGGACGTAGCTGACATTAGAAGAGGGTATGTCCACAACGTTCGAGCTGATTGCAGCACAGCTGCTCCTGTTTGCACGGTTCACCACCATGCTGTGATGCAAGTTTGTGGGGGGGGTGTGCACTGACCGCTAAGCAGTGTTTACCTATGGGGAGCACATTTGCATGGCGCACTGCAGTGCTCAGAGTATCTAAAAGGCCAATGATTTATTTATTTATTTTACATTTGTTTACCGGGGTGGTCCGACTAAACAGAGCTGTCCATTTTCTGCAGAGGCCCAGGGAGAAAAGCTCCAGAAACAATTACTAACATACTATACATAAGATATTTACATGAGCATTGTGGTTTACACATACAGTTATAAAATATAGCAGATAACATATGATTCCATAAGATATTTGCATAAGCGTAGTGGTTTAGACATACAATAAAAAGTAGAGCAGGTAGTAACATGTGATTGTTGTTCATATAGTATGTTTAGTAGAGATAATCTTGAAGATGTAATAAAGATAAGAGAAGAAAGAAAAAACTAAAAATACTAACCAGTTTGTTAAAGGAGGAAAATATAAAGTTCATATGAGGTTCATTGACATTTTAAGGGAAAGCTTTTTAACTTAGTCTAGGGGAGAGTTAGTGGGTATAGATGGGACAGTGGTGAGTAGGCGGCAGGGAGTTGGTAAGTAACATGTGATATTAAATATAGTGCATCTGTGGGCGTTTTAAAGAAGAGGTTGGATAGTGGGTAGGGGAAAGGTGTTAGAATATGTCAGCCAGGTGATAGGCAGTTGCATGTCCAGGAGTTGTTTATGTTGGAAATAGAGCTATTTTTTGAAGATGGTTTTCTTAGGTTTTTCCCTGATTTGTAGTGGTAGGGAGTTCCAAGTCTTGGCAATGATATATTAATTAGTATTGATCCTTGCTTAACTTAAAGTAGGGCCATTAAATGATGTCATTGATATATTAGGCAGGTGCAATGCATCATAGGTAGCCAATCACACCGACAGCTCCTACAGTAGAGCACTATAAAGTATGCATACACCCTACAATCTGATTTTTCCCCCATACTCTGTACCATTGGAGTACAGATTTGGGAATATTAACTGAAAGAATGCTATAGGCTGCTCTGCAGGTCTGCTACATTTGTATGTGTTAGATGCTGAAGCCAATGCTGCTATTGCTGATAATAGGCCTAGGCAGAGGAGAAGAAGACTGTCAGGCCCAGAGTAACCTTCCAGGAGCTACATGAGCTGGAGATTGTAGAGCGCTACAGGGTGGAAAGGGAAATGCCACAAAAACTCACTTAGCTCTGCCACCCTCAACTCAGTCCCAGAGCCAGCAGAGGGGAACCCATCCCAGTGGAAACAAAGGTATGTGTAGCCCTTAGGATAATAGCCACTGGTACCTTCCAAAGCCTAACTGGGGTCATGATGGGGTTCTCACTGGCATCAGCATCCAGGGTACTCCACCAGTTCCTGGATGTCATGCTACCACATGCTAGTGAGCACATATATTTTCCCCTTACCCCTGAGGTGAAGGCCAGTAATATGCAACACTTCTACCATGTAGCACACTATCCTGAAGTACCGGGTGCCATAGATTGCACTCATGTACGCATCAAGGCACTACAGAATGAGAAGGGCAGAATCTACATCAACTGCAAGGGGTACCGATCCATTAACTGCTAGGTTGTGTGCAATGCCCAGGGCTTTATCATGAATGTGTGTGGTGGCAGCCCTGGCAGCTATCACAACTCCCATATCTGGCACGCATCACAGCTGTACCAGATGTTTGCTAGGGGGGACATCCCACATGGCCATTTAATGGGGCTTGCTGGCTACGCACTGGAAATGCGTATGATGACACCCAACAAAAATGCACACACACACACACACACACACACACACACACACACACACACACATGGAAGAACTCCATAATGAGGCACAAGCACAAACTAGGAACATAGTAGAGCATGTGTTTGGATTGCTGAAGTCACAGTTCCAGTGCTTTGATATTTCTGGTGGAGCCCTGCAGTAATCTCCAGCGACATCTACACATATGTTCGCAGTATGTGCCATGCTACACAATATGATCCTGCAGAAGCAGATGCAGCAGGATCAGCATAGGGAAGGGATACACAGCCCTCCACCAGTGCTTAAGTCACCGCAGACACACTCACAGGAGGACTCAGAGGGGGAGCCTCCTGATAATGTCCCTGTAGGCAGACATAGGCATGCCCAGTACACCCTAGCATTGGGTAAGAGACAACACATAGCACATTCACTGACAACCTAGGGCCTTAGGGACTGATACCTTACTCTTACTCACATGCATGTATTAAAATAGTTGATGCTAGGCAACCCACACAACCTGTACCTATCCATGTATTGGCTGTGTACCGCTTGCATCACACAGAGTCAGCCCTGAACTACAGTTCTGTCAATGGCTGCATTCTCAAGGTAAGTCTGTAACTAGACAGTAATTGCACGGATTGCTATAATGAGGTATAAGGCCCAAACATAGGAACAGAGTTTAAATGTTGGTCACGTAAACCTAAACAGTTGCTGGAATTAAAAATGTTGCAGTAGTACATATTTTCTGATGGATATAAAGTCTGACACACAATTGTTTGTCTGTAGCTAGTAGAACACATTGATGTCAACATTCAATAAAGCACCAGAAGTGATGAACAGACCAAACATATGAGGCAAAATTCTGGACATTTGTGAAAATCAGGAGCTGAGAGGTATGCATACTGTCAGTCTGTTGGTGGTGTAACATTACCAACTTCAGTCACACATTTAGTACAGCAGACAGTTGGGGAATGCTGTGGACATTTTGAGTGAAGTGCAGTATTGCAGAAACAGTGGTGGATGCATAATTTCTGTAACATACTAACTCCTGGACTGGAATTCAGGTAGGTGTGGCCTGGCGTCACATTATAACTACTGACAGTCCCACTAGGCATGCCCGTACACTTAGCTAAAATGAGTGCGATTCTGTTGACCCCTCATTGAAATGACCGGTTATGTATAAATGTCTATTCATACAGACATATATGTATACATATCCATCTGTCAGTATCTCTCATATGCATAGTATGCCTATTGCTATGTAATGTCAAATAGATATATACTGATATATATAGCTATATATATTAAAATGTTACATATACTCCCCCCATGTATCTACATAACACATATACATATCATACACACACAGCTACATTTATATATGCATCCCTGTTATATACATAAATATGTATGCGGATGTCTGCATTGTCCAACATACCCTAATAATGTTGAGTAAAATGCACTATCACACAGCCATAATGTTGCTCAAAGGATCCAAACTAAGGGTGCAACAGTACATAATCCACTTACCTACAGACCCCTATGCCTGCTGGATGTCACCATGCAGACAAACACAGTTGAGCAGGTGGTGTAATGTATAATGGTGTCAATGCACGTATGGACAGGTCACATTGTCCCTGCCCATATTGTTGCCTATCTAACTGCAAGCAGTCACATATGGCCATACTGGGTAACTGTATACACATAGCTAGGATAACAAAAGACTTAACCTGTGGCACATGTGATAAGTACTGTAATCTATAGTGTATAAGTCTAGATAGGTAGGGGTTCTAATGTCACTACAGCCCACTTGTGTGTGTATCTACTCCTGCAAAACAATGGACATGCCTTCATGGGCTATCCAGCAGCAATTGTTATGCATTTTGTGGGCCCATAACTTGCTGCTGGTTCCCAAACTGCCCTCTTCTACAAGGCCTGGTGATGTCAGCGACCTTAAGACTACCAGCTGATAGTGTAGTATCAGACATAAGCTGTGGTGTACGAGATAACTACTGTGATCTATAGTGTATAAACCTAGATAGGTAGGGGTTCTAATCTCACTACAACCCACTTGGTGCTGTGTATATACCCCTGCAAAACAATAGACATGCTCTCATGGACTATCCAGCAGCAATGACTATGCACTTCTTGGGCCTGAAACTTGTTGCTGGCTTCCAACATGCCCTCTTCTACAAGGCCTTATTATGTCAGCCACCTTAAGACTACCAGCTGACAGTATAGTATCAGACATAATCCATAACTCATGCGATAAGTGCAGTGATCTATAGCGTATAAGCCTAGATAGATAGCAGTTCTAATCTCACTGCAGTCCACTTGGTGTGTGTGTATATACCCCTGGCCAAACAACAGACATACGCTCATGGGCTATACAGCAGCAATGGTTATGCACCTTTTGGACCCGTAACTTGCTGCTGGCTTCCAAACTTCCCTTTTCTACACAGCCTGATGATGTCAGCCACCTTAAGACTACTAGCTGAGAGCATAGTATCGGATGTAAGCTGCTGTGTGTGCAATACGTTCTGTGCTCTATTGTGTATAAACCTAGAGAGGTAATGGTTTTAATCTCACTTTTCCAACATGGTGTGTGTGTATATCTATCTGGCATATGCATGACAACCTTTGTACGTTAGTCATAGTTAGGATTTTGCATAATTTTATTTGTAGTGGGTGATGTGCCCCCCCCAAAAAAAAAAATGACTGACCACAACAAGGCTTGATGATATCAACAAACATTATATGTTCTAAACTGATGGTACTAGCAGACATTAGTTGTGTTGCATGCATTGGGTACTGTGATCTGTAGTGTGTACCAGTCATAGGTAAGTGTTCTAATCTACATACAGCCAACTTGCAGTATGTGTGTACCTTGGTGTATCCTGTATTCAGTGAGTGGAAGTGGTGCTAGCCTGTATATGGCCATGTTTGTGTGTGTGTGAGGCTGTTACAGCAGTATACATCATGTTATGGAGCTATAGGACATGTGAATTCAACTAGCATAATGGCCATACAGCCCTCACAATCAGAGACATCTGTAAACTCCTTAGTACAGGACCAGCACATATTGTCCCAGTCCAAGAGGGACTCAGGCAGATGCTGTGTGTTGAGATAACGGCCACTCAGCCAATAAAATAGATAGCATGTGCTGATGTGCACTGAGGTGCTCTGTGTACCATTAGGCAGGGTCTGTTTCAAGGGTATGTTTATGTCTGCTAGACAAATGTCTCCCACAAACATATAATAGTAATGTCACAGGTTTATGCCCTTATATTGAGTCATCTATCTACTATGCTCCCTACAAATAGGCAGTATATACACTCTAGCAAAGGCACACCTTGCCCTGTAGCAGACCTTATCACAAACTATGAATGCATGAGTATACTGAACACCACCATTGTCCTTTGCGGACTGTCATACAAATGTGAGCCATGCATGTATACTGCTGTATCTTGCTAAAGTCATATTTCTGCTGTGCTGCCATACCATGCTCTGCCACCATGTGTCCATATGTTATCCCCTCAGACTCCTGCAACAGAAACATACACAGGTCTGTGACATACTTGTCATTGTGTAACAATACCACCAGTTCATCATACAACATGAGGTCCACAAAAGTATGTTGCATTCTCATGATGCATGCATGCATACAGTGTATGTTGGTGACTACTACAAGTGGCATGGCAAAACAATACTGCATTACACAAGTACATGTCAAGTAATATAGTCACCCTGTGCATCAGCCACATAGTTTCATCCCCCTGCATCAATGGGAAGGATGACAGGGATGTGGCACAGGTATCATCCCTTGCACAGGGTGATGTGTGGGGGGTACTGGAGGCCTAGGCTGACTCAAACAGTTGACAGCATGTGTATGTGAGTCAGGAAGGGGAGTGGGTTGGATGGACCATGGAGAGGTGCTGTGTGTGTCTATAGGTGACATGCATGTGACAGTGTTGTGTGAGTGTATGCATGTACACAGTCAAGCTCAGTGCTAGCCCTACATGTGCTTATGTTGGACAGCTTTGGACCATACATGGTAGAGTTGACAGTTCACCGTCTCTAGCCCTGAACATAGGAACTGGCTCTGCCAGGAGGTGTACTGGTATCACCATGCCCAAGATCAGAGGAGGTGATTGTACCCGATGGTGACTGCTGTCTGCTGGGACCATGTCCCCCATGGGGCCACCCTGGACCATGTGCCCATAGTCTGCCACATCATGGTGTGGACAGCACACTCCCCACTATAGCACTGGATGTACTGCCACTATGGGAGCATAACTGTGGATGGCTGCATGGATTCTCAGCAAATGGTGTTGCTGACCTACGTCTACTAGTCCAATGCCCAACTTCAACCAGATGTTCCAGCACAGACAATATGTGGTCCAAGACAGACACTGTTTCAGCCCACCATCTGTCCACTGCATCACTGAACTGCTCCATGGTGTTCCCAATGCAGTGGAGGCAGTCACATATGTCAGTCTGTGCTACATCCATAACCCTACGCATACATCTGGTATCCATTCAGAATGTCCCTGTGCCTCCATGATGTCCCGAAACATGCACTGAGTGACCCATGATGTGACACCTGCAATAGCTGGTGGACAGACAGTAGTCCTCCTTTGAGCTTCCCTGTTAATCTGCCTGTGTGGGACTTTGCCTGCTCTCTGCCTATGGCCAGTGTCTACACTCACTGAATCCATAGTTGTCACACTGGTCTCTTCAATGTCTCCACCCTCTGACTTTCCAGTTTTGAGGCCTGTGGGGACTGGGTATGTGTGGGCATACTGACTGTGTGTGGTGACAACAGGGGCAGAAGAGGGCTGATAACCTCTCGGACAGATTCAGCTGACAACCCCACCTCTACCTCACTGTGGCCACTATCATCATCAGAGTTTGAAGAGACACTGACATCAGGTTGTGTGGGGGGAGAGATCCCAACCCCCCGGTCATCTATGGAAAGCAAGACAAAAGCAGTACATTACTACCTGCACTATTATGTATGGAAAATCCACAAAGAGGCATAATAATGAGGATCCACAACTTCATTATCAGTCTCACATCTTCTCATCTCCACTTTCATTCACAACAGACTTCCTTACCACATAATAGACATTCAACTCATGGGAACAAGCACGTCAGGTAAATCATGTTAGACTTGACCAGTACAATGTACCTTTTAGGTATGCAGTCTGACACTACACCTGATAAAACAACACATAAAACCCAGTACACCTATCTTAACAAATATATACAAATACAAGTTTCAGTGCATAAGGTATGTACCACTGACCTTTCTGTTTTTACAAGGCATGTCAGATTATTTGCCTCATGTACACCAGGAGGTTTATTTGCTCTGAACAATAACTGCAAAAGTGTTTCTGCTCATTCAATTACACTCCTGTGATTACCCACTCTAGAACACTTAGGTGACTGTTCCAGACTGGAACATACAAACATTCTACTCTGGTTACATGCAACATTAAGTGTACATGGGAATTATCTTGGCCCTTAACCTTAAAATCATATATATATATATATATATATATATATATATATATATATATATATATATATTCCATAGCAAAACAGTATCAAGCTTACCAGGAACAGGACCATGGCCCTGGACAACTCCTGATGGACCTGTAAAAAAGGCGAGGGTGAGGTAATTTCAGTACCACCACATGTTGCAGCACAACAAGGTAAAACCTGCATATATCTCACATGTACAATAGTTACTATGTTACTTGTTGTATTGGTGACATTCTGAGTATGAATGTACAACTGAGCTTAACTCCCCCACACAGCACATAAACCTAACACCCACATAAATTTATGTACAGGCTGACAGAATGACTGCTACAGTATTACAATGGTGATCACAGTAAGCTTACCTGCACACTCCTCTGCTGTAGACACTGTGGCACCCATCTCCATGATGTATGGTGTGATGGATGCCTGGGAGCTGTCTTGTGTTCCTAGGTTCACCAGGAATTCCTCAGTGGCCATGAGTGGTTGTTCCAGTGCAGGCCCTCCACTGGTAATGGCATGATCCCTGGCTACATCAACTGTCCTTTTTTGTGCAGCATTCACCATGTCTGTAGCATGGTATCAAACCAGCTCATATGTCCTGTCCGGGTGGCCAGTCTCATTCACATCCCAGACAAGGTCTGCCCACAATGCAGCCTGCTGTTCCCTGTTATGTCTTCCCATGGATAGGAGGATGTGATGCTGCTGTATTAGTTCATTCTGCACATCTGAGAAGGGGGCATGCCATCTATGATACATTAGTCCTGAAAGACACCAAAAGGGAAACACATTACAGGATGAAATACATGGATGTCCACTATGTACAGCTACAGCAAGAACAAAATGGCCAGCACTATCCACTGCTTGCTCACACATATCATACCCCCCACAGTGTGACAACATACTATGTGTGTGGATACAACTGAGATAGTATCATTACTGTGGTAGTTCCCTGTGTGCCATGAGAAATTCTGCTATATGATCATACACCCAACACTCTGGTCCACTGTGGTGTGTCCCCTAAAGCCAGCCACCCAATAATATGTCATAACACCAGTGCCAGACAAATAGCAGTGTGCTATTATGACCACTATATAGGGACAGTCCAAAAGCACCAGTATGCCACAATGACAAAAGACAATGCAACCCTGATATATTGTACGTCCCCTGTATGTGTAAGACAGCAGGGTATCAATGACATATCATTACCAAGGTCTAAGACAGGCTTACTGCTGTAATTCTTATTCCCCATACCTCTATCCTCCCATCTGCATCCTGTTATACACAAAAACAGTTGCATACCTGGTGGAGTGCAGTATTCCTCTGTTGAAATGTGCTACTAGTAATGCTTCCCAAAGGTGTGCTCTGTGTGAGGAAATTCTCATACAGAGTGCTTGCTCACAGCCAGCTGCTTGCATTTTAACATGCTTCTCATTAGCAGGTAATTGCCTCTAAACCAGTCTGTGACTCTGATATGCTAATTGCAGTCAAAACAGCTGAATTACACTATCATTTGCCAATTACATGTATCCACTGTGCAATATATAAGGCCTTCATGCAGAACAGGGCCACTTTCTTAGCTATTGAGATGGATATTACTGGGGTGAGGAGACTACAGCATCACAAAGGGTAAGTCTGTAGCAGAAACCTTTACATAGAGCTTATGTACCATAGGCTACAACTGCTGCTGCAGGTAATAGACATAGGCAGAGGGTGTGAACAATTTGGAGGACAACCAGCTGTATGTGCATCTGTGTCAGCTGTGTCAGCCTTGTTGTACAGGCAAAGCCAGGGTGAGGGTACCCTTAACACAACAATTATGGCATGTGTTTAAGGTACGTATGTTAGGCAACTGTATCAATAAAAGAGTACTAGGCAACATGTAGTAATGCAATAGGGATATGCAAGGTGGGTCCCTACCTGCAGGCCTGTGACTTCCAGTACTGAAAAGCAGTTATTTAATTTGCAATGCTTTGTGTGGATAATGAATGCATGAGTCATTCATTAATTGCTGTCTTCACAATAATGTAATTTAAATTCAACACAATACTGGATTTGAACTCAGGACTGTGTGTGGCAAAATGTACTGTATGCAAATGAGTTAACAGACTAGGCTACTTAGTCAGTGCTACAGCAGGTGTATTTGCAAGATATATGTGCACACATACAGGCTGTGACAAACATTTTCTACATCCATCAGTATGTGCATGGCATTATATGGATGTATTTCTGCACCAGAGTCCCAGCTGAATATGTATTTTGCCATTAATCCCTTAATAGGTGACTTTCTACATGTTGCTGATAAAAGGGAATATTTACCTGCTATCACAGGCCTCAGTTACATTCATTATCATGTCTTTGGCTGTCTAGTGGTATACTATTGCACCAGAGTCCAGGGTACACTCACATTTTTTCCATTGCTATTTATTCCAGTTTGTGCGATGCTGTGCAGTGAGCAGCTCCACTGAAATACATCTAATGACTGTTATTGGCAATTACTCTGTTTTGTTTAAGCCACCTGTTTTAATTAAGAGTTGTGTGGCATGGCAGGTTAATACAGTATGCTGCAGGTGTGATGGGCTCGGGTTCAAAACATGGCAGAAGTGTTTATTTTGTACATATGTCTTACAATGTTATAAACACATATAGTCATTATAGCTCTATTTAGCTGAGCTCAGCAAAGCTGCACAATATGGAGCATTGCATAGTGCCACATTAAAAAATATACAGAAAAAAAGGGGAGATAGGAAAGTGGTGAAATGGGGGAAAGCAGGGGGAAAACATATTGAAAGGCAGGGAGGGATGTGCAGGAAGGGTGTAGGAAAGAACCGTAGCTATCCATTTCTCGTGCAGCAACAACTGTGCACTTTGACAGAAGTTGTAGATGAATTTGGATTCTCAAACCCCAGAGAAAGGGGTGAGGACAATATAACTGTGTTGTCAAGTCAATTGAAAAAAAATACTTGTGTCCAGTGGGCATGTGTGCAAAATGGAGAGCTATGTAAGGGACAATATTTTTTTGGGAACAGGTGCCCACTTTTTATTTGAGGTGAGAGTGGAATGTTGGGGAAGGGACATAGGTACTTGTGGAGGAGATAAGTTGGGTAGGTGAAAATGCATTTGCAAACAGACAAGACAGACAAGACAGCAGAAAGGGTGGTGTGTGACACATGGGGGGGTGAACACCTTGGATAGGGAGGGTGTTGTGGAATCTGAGTCACATGTGCCTCCAGACAGCATTAGCATGACTCACATCTCCACTCATGGGACTGTCGGAACTGTTCCATCACTGCCCTGAGGGTGGCTGTGCTGGAGGCTGGGCAGCAATGCGAGGGTGCCACACCAAGTTGGCCAGCATGCCCTCAAGTCTGGAACAGGCATCGGTAATAGCAACAGTGGACTATCCTGCGCACCAAGACCAGCAGCACCACCCATATGACAACTCCCCCTCTGCCACGACTCCCAGAGGGGTGCTTGGCACCATCCAATGGGGCGGTACTACCTGACGCTGCAGGTAGTGCAGGGGGCAGCAGAGGGGGTACCACCAGTCTGAGATTTTGTTATATAATAGATTTTTGGATGACATTTTTATTCTGTGGAAAGGTGATAAAAAGAGAATACCTGGTTTTATTGAATATTTAAACAGACCACCTCTTTTTTAAAATTTACTTATGAGTAGAATGACAGGGAAATACATTATCTGGATATCACTATTTCTAAAGAAGTGGAAGGTTTTAAATCTAGAGTGTATCAAGGGGCAGGCTATAAGGATTGCACGAATGACCTCACAAAAAAGAGTATGCTGAGAATGAATTCATTAACTTGAGGAATATGTTTGTAGACAGAGATATAAGCTGCTTTTAGGCAAAGGACCATTGAAAGCACAGGAAGTGGGTGGTGCATCTCTTTTAGAAACCCCTACCAATTTTGCACAAGCATGTATTGTACAATATAGTCCCCTATATAGTGGGGTGAAAAACATTTTATATAAAAATTGGAGCATTTTTAAAACTAAGAATGAGATATCTAAAGTGGTGCGTGAGAAGCCTATTTTTTCTACTAACGTGGGTGCCAATTTGAAATTAATCCTAGAAAACAAAGGTGGCGTGGGACGTCAAAACAATAAAGATGGTACCAAACCATGTGGCGGTGCCCTCAGTGTAGTTTTATTCTGCAGATATCTTTTGTTACCTTATCTAACAGAACTGAAACTACAGTGTTTTTTTTTAGAAAAGGGAAACTGTTTTATCAACAGAATTGTGTACCTTGCAAAATGTAACACCTGCATGAGATTTTATGTTGGTAAAATGGAGAGAGCCCTCAAATCTAGGATTTATGAACATTTATACGACATAAAAAAACAAGAAAGAAACAAATGCTTTGTATAGGCACAGCATGTTATGTGAGAATTTTTCTGGTTTTAAATTTGCTATTTTAGGACATGGTGCAAATAGACCTGAGAGGTGGGGATTGAAAAAACATTTTATGTAAAAAAGAGTTAATGTGGCAACTAAGGCTAGGTGCTAACCTGCACTCTGGTTTAAATTATTTTATATCTATTATACCAGTATTGAAGGAAAAGCCAGGAAAACTATAAAGTTATAAGCACTTTAAATTAACATTTTAGTTCATTTGGAACAATTTGTTGAAATAATTTATTTATAGTGCATAAATTATTTGTATATTCTCATGTATTTTATATTGGTGATAAAAAAAATGTTTTAGACTTGTCAGCTTAATTTTAATAGTGCAAACTGATTGGTTTATTTTTAGCCAACAGTAGTTGATTTTAACCTATTTCAATTATTTTTCCTCCTTGTAGTAATTGTTCTGATGAAGCCAACTTGGATTGATGAAAGCGCTTAACAAATTTGTGTTAAATAAAACTGTGTGGAGTCCGGCAACCTTAGTAGTGCCTTTTATGGTTGATGGGTCCCAGACATGCTGGGACCCAGCGCCATGGCTCATTAAGACAAGGTAGGGGTATCAGCCAGAGCCGGCCTACCTTGACATGCTGTGGTAAATGAGGTATAGCAATATGTTATGGTTAGTAATAATCAAACAATTGTTAGTATTAACAGAATAGAACATTCTATTTATTCTTCCAAATCCATATTAATGTATATTATGTGCAACACAACATTAAGTAACATAACAGTCAGTATGGTAACAGCATGTCAGTAAGAATTAAACCACAAGGCCAACAAAACAGTTAGTTTAACAAAATATGTTAATATTGAATCATAATGACACATAATAATAAATCAAATTTTACCAAAATATAGTTAGTTTAACAAAATATGTTAATATTAAATCATAATAATAAATAACAGTAATAAATAAATGAAGATAAGAGATGGGAGAGAGAGAAAAATATTTCATTGCTGACATTGCAAAACACTGATAATAAATACTCTACAAGTGTGTAGTGTCTGTTTTGAGTACAGCGACTATAATTCTCCTATAGCTGATGTAGCACATACATACCTCTCAAGCTGTTAGCATGGGTCAGTATGGGCCAAGCAATAACAAATGCAGGTACACCACTACACGGAACAGTTTCACATAATGTGGACCTATATAACTACCCATGTGTTCTGTAATGGATTTGATAGTACATTGCATTCCAGATAAAATTTTGCCTGCTAGTCATGTGATGGATTAGGCAGTTTTAATTACATTATGAGAAATTGTGACACTTGAGCAGCATGTTTGTGTAGAGTAAATAAACTAGACAGCCATCATGCCTTAGTTGGCAGGCATGGGAGTAGAATCCAATAGCTGTGACTGCAGGGGACATCTGCAAATAATGCAATAACTGACTGCAGCAACTTAGTACAGACATGCAAGGGATACAGCCATATTGGGATTACACAACTTTATTTATGAATCAACAATGCTGATGAACACATTCTTTGTATTGATGTTAACATTATGTGAAATCTAAACACAATATATTCTCATAATATGGGCTACCTAACCCATGTATTTCTTGTGCTCCTGGTGAGAGAGAAAATGTGAGCATTACATGTCTGATACTGAGAATTTAGTGTTACATACCACTGGATTTGAACCCAGGACTGTGTATGAAAATAATGTAGTACATACAAAGCATTTAACAGACTGAATCACTGCTGACTTTTGAGTGACTGATACTTGCCTGGAAATCACTGGAAATCACCTGGAACTATGCTACAAATAGAGCAATATAAATTACAGGACATTTGTCTGGCATTTTAGTACTATTATGGTGTTATACTAGACTGCAGTGACAGCAGAATACACATGCATAGAATACAACCATACTACATATTTTAAATAAGCTGTATATTAGTATCAACAATGCTAGTGAACACATTTTACTGTTATTGGTTTGAAATATCTGTGAAGTCCACACACAAAATCTACCCATGGACTGGGCTACCTCACCCATATACCTTTACTACCTGATGTCTGAGGAAGAGAGAGCATTATGTTACCAATACTGGCCTGGAGACAGCCTTGGACAGTACTATGAGTTAAGCTATACAGTTTGCAGACCTTTAGATTTGCTGGCTACAGCTATTAGAGTATTACACTTAACTGCAGCAACCTTACCCTAGACAATCAATGCATACAGCTCTACTGCAATGGTTTTGACAACACAATCCTGATGAACAACAGTTTGCTTAATGTTTTTGGTATTGTTATTGTTTTATTGAACTACAGCTCTTATTGTTCATTTATTGCACTACAGCTCTACAGCTCTAAGTGTCCATTTCTTGCACTACAGTTCTACTTGCCCATTTATTGCACTATACTTTTTCTTGTATATACTTTATTACAGTAAATGCTTTACTCTTTCTTCCTTATTGCACTACATTTGGCATACTAAATCTGTATTTACCACTCTCACAGCATAACCTGGCCAGGCACCAGGCATGGGACTTGACACTGCAAGCCCTTTCAGCTGCAGCTGTTGGGAGAGAAGCACACCATTATGCATACCAGTTTTGCAGACATTCAACTTGCATTTTGGTAAGACAGAGGAAGATATACTTAAATACTTGTGGGGCATTCCCATCTCAAGCTTCCTGGACCCAGATGTCCAGGGTTCCCCTCTTTCTCCTTTTCATGTCATCATAATGGTGATGACTCTGCTCACCTGTGCGGGGATACCAGTAACACTGATGAGTTCCCTGGCCAAATAGTCCCAGGCCTCTGCCTGACACTCTAAGCCCTGGAATCCATGCTGCATCAGTCAGATTTCATGCTTTTTGACAAGGAGCCTGACCATGACCTTGGACTCCCAAATACCTCTTCTCTACACCCAAAATACACACCTTCACCAACACCACAAGCCATACCAATAGTGGATTGAACTCCAGTGACTGTTTAGAATTCCCACTCATTGGGCTTAATATAGACTGTTTTCCCACCCTTGCATGTCATTGAACAGAATTCAAAAAAGTGCCACATCACTTAGCAATGCACAAACCAGCTAAGCAAAGCCAAGCAGAGCAAAAACCTGCAGAACTGTGGTTTTAGTGAGGCTTAGCACCACACAAACATTGGTAGCCAGCAGCATGTTTATGCTCTGCTTAGCATGACTGGGAAGTGCTTAGCAGAGCACAGCAGTGCCAAAATTCACAATAGTTTCATAAAATTAAAAAAAAATGACATTCATTTACAGTCATATTCTGGCTGTTATGGCCTTGAACCCAGGACCTACTACACATAAGACTGTAACTCTACCCATGTATCTAGTTGTATGTTATCAAAACTTGTATACCTTCACATATACTACTAGGCTACCTGTTAGTGTTCCTGAGCACTGCACCGTGCTACGTAAAGAAGCTTAAGCACACCTGTAAATAATTAATTACATCCATTTCTATTTTTAGATGTCTGGCAGGCACTGGCCCTGAATGTATGAGCTCTGCTTGGCCCTGCTTTGCTCCAAGCAGCACAACACCAGACAAATGTAAATAAAAAAAAAATGAGTTATGATAATTAATTGCATCTAGTTTTTATTTTTAGATGTCTCCCAGGTGTCAGCTGTCTATATGTGAGCACAGCTTGGCACTGTTGTGCTCTGTGTCACACCGCTCTATCATGCAATAAAAAAAGTAATTAAAAAAGCATAACACATCATAAAAATGACATAGTATACCATTGACACACTTCACAACATTATAACAGTGGCAGAGAGCATTACAGTGAGCCTCACACTCATCTGCAGTCACGGGTAGCCACTACACCTCTACCAACACTGATTCAAAATCCATGTTCCTCAGCTCTCCCTCAGCAGTGCACCAGTCCCATCATTAATATGCATGCGCTGCTGCCAAGGAGCCGAGGCCTTGTATACACACACATACATCCTCTGTAGACTGCTACTACACCTTTACACATTTTTTATTAAATCCTGGGGTAAATGTCATAGAGACAATATTTATTTTAAGCAAGGGGAGGAGAGAAGAGAGAAAAAATTAGGCCATAGCTTGTCAAAACATCTTGTCAAACTCTCAGAAAAAAAAAAAAAAAAAAAAAAAAAAATTTAGAGATTTTTTGGATTTTTTTGTTTGAGGGATTTTCCAGCAGCTATATTCATTTGCATTGCTCAAAAATTTTTTGTTTTTTTCTTACATTACACTGGTGGACTGACTATTGTGGTGGGACTTGTGTTGTGGGTGGAGTGTAGTGGTATATATATTGTAGGTGTCATTTATGTTTCATTTGCACTGTTTGTGCACACTCTGTTCTGAGGCTATAGCTATAGAATCCATGTTCTGCAATCTGATATTTGGGATGACATGATTGACAGACTTCAATGCTGACAGACAGCCAGCACTGCCCTGTCTCTGATGGCTCTGGGTTTCCACCTCTGGGGGTCTGGTACTACCACCCTTATTTTGCAGCCTTAAGCAGTGTGCCAAGCACCACAGTAAATGCAAACAGACAGTAACAGCTATAAATAAATGCTGCTAAATGTCTCAAGTGCAAAACACCTTTCAGCCCCGAAAAATGGACCAAAGCTCCAAAAGAGATGGGGTCTCCATATTCATAAAGGATATGCACACCTCCAGACTAGGATATGCACACCTCCGGACTAGTAGCCCAGCATAATGCATCTGAGATACTTCAGGTACAACTAACATTGGGTAAGATGGTGATCCAGGTCATAGCCTGCTATAGGTCCCTAATCATGTCCCTAGACTCTCACTACAGGTTCATAGGCACTCTGGAATCTATCAAGGTCCAACCCAACACTCTCTTACTAGGAGACTTCAACTACCCCTCCATCAACTGGGAAAACTACTCAAGCACCAATACACTGGCCCAACACTTCCTGGAATTCATCAATTCCAATGCCCTGGACCAGCTCATTCTGACCTCCACTAGAGAAAGCAACATCCTTGACCTGGTTATTACTAACATAGGCAACTGTTGCTCCACACCAATAGTCAATCCCTCCCTGGTCAGATTCAACCATAAACTAATCACCATGGAAATACACATCTCACCCACACCCCTGCATAGGTAACTACCTTGAAAAACTCCACAGTTGACTTTGGACTCTTAAAAACAGAGGTGGCTAACTTCACTGCACCCATGCCAATGGAAAATAGTTGCATGACTGCCAAATCATACAGCAATGCACTGTATGAACATGTACATAAATGCATGGAACTAGTCATACCCAACAGAACCAAGATGCTCTCCTCCAAAAAAAGGAAGCCAATCTGGTGGTCCCCTGCTTTTAATAAACTCTACAACAGAAGGAAGAAACTGTTGCAGAAAAAGGTGAAGTCCCAAGACTGGAAAAACTCCCTTATTAGCCTCAATAAACAGTTGAGATCCTTCATCAAATCCTCTAAAGCCAGCTATAAAGGCAGAATTGTGGCAGACACTAAAAACAATCACAAAGCCTTCTATAGCTATAACAAGAACCTCCACGGCAATACGCAGATTTGCTCTGAGTTACTGCACATTGGTACCTCCTATACTGAGCCAGCAGATATTGCCAACATATTGGCTGACAGATTCAGTGCCAGCTTTATCCCTCTCCCCCCCAAAGGACCAATCACAATACCGGAAGAATGTCAGGCACCCAGCATTACTGCAGCACAGGTTAAAGCTACATTGTCCAAGGCCAATAATACAGCTTCCATGGGACCTGTTAATATCCCTGGCTGTGTTCAACATGAACTACCAAGTGAAGTGGCACCACATCTGTGTACCCTGTTCAGTCACAGCCTCACCTCAGGCTTTGTCCCTACTGAATGGAGAACTTCTACAGTCATCCCTTTCCATAAAGGGGAAGTGACTACAGACCCTGGGAATTATCACCCCATTAGCCTGATGAGTCAGATATGTAAAGCTATGGAGTGCATCATCATGGACCTAATTAACAAAGATATAGGAAATCTCCAAACTCTAGACCCCACACAATTTGGCTTTGTGAAAGGGAAATCATGCCTGCTCAACCTGGTTGACTTCTTTGAGTCAGTCACCAGTGCTATGGATGAAGGTAAGGCAGTGCATACAGCCTACCTCGATCTAGCCAAGGCCTTTGATACCATTCCTCACTCAGGAATTATTGATAAACTCACCAAACTAGGCATCAACCCCTATATCACTAGGTGGGTTGCAAATTGGCTCACAGATAGAACACACAGTGTAAAAGTACTGGATTCCAAATCAGACTGCCGACCAGTCACAAGTGGAGTTCCACAGAGATCGGTCCTGAGTCCTCTCCTGTTCAGAATCTACTTCTCAGAAGTCCAGGCCAACACAAAGGAACTCTGGCTGACCAAGTTTGCAGACAACTGCAAGCTGGGAGCCATTATTAACTCCCCAAGTGATGCAGACATCCTACAGAAAAGCCTCACCTAGACCAATGACTGGTGTTAAAACCATGGCCTTAAGCTTAACGCCAAAAAATGAGTTGTCATCCCCTTTTGTAAAAACTCAGTTCCCACTAATTACTACATCGATGGGAGCCCACTGAATGTTGACAGCATTATAAGAGATCTGGGGACACAGGTTGACAGCAACCTCTCCTTTGACCATCACATTACCACTATGGTCAGAAAGTCCTTCTATGTGGCAAATCTTATTACCAAGGGTTTTGCATCCAGGAAGAAAGAGGTCATTGTCTCTCTCTCTACTCTGCCCTCATTAAACCAATCATCAAGTGTAATGCCCCATTTGGTATGTACCTCACTAGACACCTCCAACAGCTGGAGAGGCCACAGAAGTACATCACAAAGGGGATCCTAGACATTAAACACATGTCCTACATGGACAACTCAAAAGACTCCAGCTATTCTCTGTCTCGCATCGCTTACTTAGAGGTGATCTCTGCTTGACTTGGAGCGCCATGTCTGACCCAGCTTTGTTAGAAATGCTACATCTAAAGAAATCCCAATCCCTCCACACCGCACACTCCAGAGACCTTAACCTCATTACCACAATCAACAGAACATGCTGGAGGGACAGGCTCCTTACCCAGAGACTGCCCATGCTCTGGAATAGACTTCCCATACATGTCAAGCAGAGCACCTCGCTGTCCCTCTTCAAGAGAAATCTTGATGAGTGGATGAGTAACAGAAAATTCATCTCGGGGATCACTCCAGTGGCTTTACTTGAGAGAGGCACTGGGAACTAAAGTTGGGCAGCATGATGCCAGGACACTTCTATTGGCTAGTCTTGTAAAGGCTGCAGGGCCATTAGCCTAGTACACACCTATGAACCTATGAACTTATAAATACATAGTTTTTGGATAGTAACCTTGCACTATTGCTCAGCATATTTCACCTCACCTCTGTTGCTTCCTGATCTCTCCTTTTACTTTCAGCTGATGCAGAACAAGACCAAACCTTATTGGCTGCTGCAAGAGACAAGAAAAACTGGGGGGGGGGGGGGTAGTCTGAGTAGTCAGTATTTAGCTATACCATATTTATTGTAACATTTGTAGGCCATCTTTAGTTATGGCACCCTTCTCATTGTGTATCTCTCCTTCAGGCTGAAAAGACCACAATAGCTCATCAGCCATGGTTGCTGCTGTTGTGGGTTAGAAGACTGTCAGTGTCTTGCCTAGGGGCTGGTTGGTCTTCTCTGTGGCAGATAGTCTAGCTCAGTTGCCCACTGTGACTCAGCCATCACCTGAGGAAATGGTGCATGTGGCAGTTGATGGGGATGTGGCTCACTGGTAGGTGGTATGGAGCACCTTCTGCCATGAACGGTATATTCATTCAACCAATGACCTACTATCAAGTCAGATGAGGTTACAGACCCTTCAAATGGCCCATCTATCTAATCTGATGATTCCCAATAAATTGTCTCTGAACCAGTCAGCAGCTCTACAGCATGCATTGTATAAATTGTGTAGTTTTGCTGCTTGATTTAAATGAGCGAAGCCTTAATCTGTCAGATCTTAGAAACAAAAAAGGCATTCTATAAAGTACTGGAAACTGTGAATTAAAAAGTGAACAAAGGTGAAAACCAAAACTATAGTCATCAGAGAGAATAAGCTATTTCTGTGTTCCTGCTATGCCTGATCTGACATTAAAGTTGCATTCATATTCATTTTCCCTTTCACCCTTGCTGATGTCAAGCAATTTTTAATCTAAAAAAACTGTGATGATCTATAGTCACCTAGAAATTCAAAGGAAAAAGTTTGACTGGTCCTTATAAAGTATCAACAGTTGCACGATGATATACTGGTGAAGAATGGAGGAAGCCACTTTAAAACATATTATGTATGAGTTCCTTAAAGTCCTTTCGAAGTTCTGTGGCACACTGAAAAAGCTTGTAGTGACATAAGGCCAAAGGCCACAGTATCCTGTTGCCACACAAGGACAATACATGCAGCAACTTATGGCCACACAAGGCCAAATCCTAAATGAAGTGACAAAGGCTGAAAAAGAAGCTGGCATGCATATCCAACAAGTAATGCTACTTCAGGGACATTCAGTACAAGATTCTTCACTGCTGATTCTCTCTTAAATGGTTAAGATTCAGAACACTATTAATAGGCAGGAAATTATTCTAGCTAACCACAATCTATGGAAGACAATGTTGACTGGCAACATTTAAGATTATATTACAGCTTATAGGCAGTTGCCAGAAGGGAAATATGGTCGGTAAATGAAAGGGCAGCATCTTGAGTTTCATGTTGTCCGTTAAGCCTTATTGTAATGAAATGGAAATCTTTCAACTGATTTGATTCCTGCATTTCAGCAAAATAGGGCATTCCAAAGAGCAAGCTTGTGGAACAGTGGGGATAAAGAAGTGTTATGTACTCCAGCTGTTACCCAGTCTCAAGCTTAGTACATTTAAAGATAAGAATAGAGAGGCAGTTACAGGGGACTTCTCTTCCCTAAAAAAATGTGTGACATTATGTGGTATTATTTTTGTACAAATATAGCTCTTATGAATGTGGTTTTGGTATTTAGCTGCAAATGTTAGCATCTTTGCCCTGGTTGTTTTGTTTAAATCCCATAAGGCCTATTGCAAGCTATAAGTGACATAACTAAAAATCTGTGGTAATTTGAAGGCTGAAAATATATGATTAATAAAAAATAAAACTAACAGTCTGGATGCAAAGGTATCGTGACTGATATCTTATCAATGAAGGCTGGATGGTACCAAATGTTGATCTACTTTGGGTAAAAATAAACAAATAAATAAATAAATGAATAATGAATAAAACAGCTTCAAGTGGAGACCATGTTGTCTAGGCATACAGCAGATATTTTAGTTATTCATGTCTTTCTACAGAAATTAAAATACAACAAACGGACCATAAATTGCAGTAAACTAAGTCTCAAGTATCATAACTCAGAAAACAAATATCAGTCTTAGAAATGCAAGTAGTAACTTTTTAATGTGAAAAGCAAGCTTTCAGGATAGAACCCTTTTTCACTGCAAAAGTAAAAATTTTCATACACTATTCACTATTTAAAGAAACTGATGGTTATCACGTTACACAAGCCCCAATCGCAATACAAGAACAATTAATCAATATACAGAATATTTTCAAGTGCAAAAAGTGAAATTTTCAGGTGCAGAAATAAAAGCATATGCATTAAAAAAGCACAGAAAGTACATATAAAAATATATATGCATCATTTGTATATAGTGGAACTTCTACAAGCTAAATTTTCATATAATATATACAACTAGTATACTATGCACTTACTTTCTATATTGTATCTATTTTGTTACTAAAATAGGTTTAATGTTAAGAGTTGTATTTATACCTGGAGTTAAGTCTGCTTGTAAGTGTACTATCCAAGCATATTCACTAGACTCCAATAAGTTATTTATATGACCACCCCTGATATTTCTAAACATTGACTTTATCACCCTAAACTTAAATTCATGGTCATGACCATGTTCTAATGAATGTCTCACAAGACCATTTGACATAACCATTCTATGCATGTCTGATCTATGTTTGGTAATGCATTCTTTTAATTTTTGGGTACTCTTACTGACATAAAATACAGAACATTTTATACATGTAGCCTAACAAACAATATTATATGTATGGCATGTAGCAAAACAATTAAAAATATATTCCCTATTCGTTCTAGGGTGTATAAACTTATTATCCATGATTATATATTTATAACATACACAGTTATGACAAGGAAATGTATCGTGTCTACTGATTATTAACCTTTTCTCTTTATTTAAAAAAAAATCCATCAACTTATAGCACAGTCTATTCTTCAAATTACTACAATTTCTATATGCAAAACTAGGTTTCTCCCTAATTACCTATTTTAGCTCTGGCATAGCCTCTAATATATTCTAATTCTTAGAAATAATACTCTTAATACCAGCTGTCCTTCTATTAAAGGTAGTTAAATATCTAAGAAAGTTACCATCTATTGGTCTATTACAACATTCAATACAGGGTAAGATATTACTGTATAACAGTCTTGAATATGTATCTCTGTGGAACATAATCTCATTCATAGTTTGTTTCAAAAGATCAGCACTGTAACCCCTCTCCTTAAAGTCTTGGGCCATCTCATTCATTTCTGCAACACAATTCTCCTCAATTGTATTCAGTCTACTAGGTTGTAGTAGCTGACTCTTAACTATACCCTGGAAAACATGAGGTGCATGCATGCTATGTCTATGTGTGTATTGATTAGCCTGGACTTTTCTTGTGAATGCAAGTATAAATATGGTCTACGGTTTTCATTAATTTTATATCTAAAAAATGAATTTGTTCATTTGAGAAGCTGAGCTTGAAACTTAAAAAATCAGTAGTAGTCTCAAGGTAACTAACAGAGCTTGCGGTGGTGGTGCTGCGGTAGCGTTGTCGCCTCACAGTAAGACGCTGTCCAGTTCGATTCTCAGCTAGAGCATCTTCTGCATGGAGACATGCGTTAATGGGCGTACCTTCGTTGAAGGTTGGGCATCAGGGCTGGCAACTCGGTACGTAAAAATCAACTGCCAATCATTACCGGACCGGAGTTCCGCTGCGGCGACCCCAAACCAGGAAAAGCTGAAAGACACACAGTCTCAAGGTAACTAACAGACTGATGAAGTTCTTGTTCATCCCTCTCCCAGTTTAAAAAGATGTTATTCTCCAAAGCACTTAAAAAATAACTTTTACTATTAAATTTTGGATGGTCCTGATAAATGAACTCATTCTACCAATGACTCAAGACAATATTAGCATAAGTGTTCACTACCGCTGTCCCCATAGCTACACCAGTACACTGTAAGAATGCCTGTTTTTCAAAGATAAATATATTGCTTGTCAAAACAACCTCCAAACGTTGGCAGATATTCTCAACATCCACTGCATACATCTCAGTATTACAACATAGAAAATCTCTTACAACTTCTAATCCATAACTATTTGGGATGATGGTGAAAAGAGAATTAATACCTAATGGTGCCAACAAAAAATTCATCACAGTATTCTCTTGCATCCATTGTTATAATTGGGCTAAGAAATCTATCTGGATCTGAAGAAGTGTTGTATTGCAATGTGAAAGTGCTTATCTGTTTTTGCTATTTTTATAAAGTTTTTATTAAAGTTAATGATCCTGACTGTGGTAGTTGGTCTTTATCTGGTTCTATTTATCTCTTTTTTTTTCTTAAACATTTTTTTTTATTTTTCAAATACATTTGAATGAATTCCATAGTATTTATAAATAACATCTTAAATAACTATGTACACTTTTTACAGGGTTCCTATCATGTAGCCAAACTTTAACAAGTTCAAACCTCATATGGATTGAGACCATAAATTTATATTTGTAAAAGACTGAGTGTTTGAATGGAAATCTCCATAAGCGGAGGTTTCCATTTTGTTCAATGGGGTGCAATCTCGGAGTTAGTATGCTTAAGTAGTGGGGGGTTTGGGTGCGCAGCCACCTACATGGGGGGTGCAGGGGGGCTTGCCCCCTGCTTAAAACAGTTTATTTTGTTTTCCTTTTTTTATCCATAGTTGAAGTTTTGTAACTTCAAACATAATGGTTCGAACATTACATGTTCTAAGTTATAAGACTTCGACTATGTGATATAGACCCCTATTTACATTATCCTGACACTATAACAGATCTTAATGTATACAGTTACTTTATAAGTATGTCCAATCCATTATCAGAGTATCTGATCAATTATTGTATAGTGTCAATCAATGATAAGACTTTTCCCCAAGGGTTGTTGATAAATGGCTTTGAATAAATTCTTAGTTCTTTAATTTTAATTTCCAATAATGCTGTGGTCTTCAGTAGGCTGTAGAAGTCTTCCAAAGTTGGTACTGCATTTGTATTCCATCTTCTTGTTATATACTTCCTTAAAATTGCAAGTATAGTCCATACTAGATACATGTTTGACCTATTCAAATGAGGACCTTCGTTCACATTTAATAATACAAGAGCTTTAGTTAAATAATATGATTCGTTAAATAAAGCTTGTAGAAAGTTATTAATACCATTCCAAAATGACTTAATTTTAACATAATCAGATTTAATTTCCAATAATGCTGTGGTCTTCAGTAGGCTGTAGAAGTCTTCCACAGTTGGTATTGCGTTTGTATTCCATCTTCTTGTTATATACTTCCTTGAAATTGCAAGTATAGTCCATACTAAATACATGTTTGACCTATTCAAATGAGGACCTTCGTTCACATTTAATAATACAAGAGCTTTAGTTAAATAATATGATTCATTAAATAAAGCTTGTAGAAAGGTATTAATACCATTCCAAAATGGCTTAATTTTAACATAATCAAAGAAAATGTGGTTCCAATCTGCATTGTGTACTTGCTCACATCTCCAACATATTTCTTTTATGGAAGAACTAATTTTACTGATTCTGTCTGGGGTTAAGAATGCTCTGTGCAAGCATTTCCAATTAAAAACTTTCCAGTATTGCGTAAAGGATGTATATTTTATCAATAAAAAGATATTTGCGTTAATATCTTCAGTTAACTGTATTGAGTGCCCTTTTGTTATATATTTCCAATATGAGGTTTTGGGTGTTGTTTTATAGTTTATCAATATTTTGTAAAATATTGAAATATTGTTTCCCATGTCAATGTCATTATATATGATTTCATATATGTATTTTGTAAATAGGTATTTCTTTAAATTATGAATTGTTAATTATTCTACTTAAATCTTGCAAATATGACAGAATACTCTGTAAAGTTAGCCACTCCTGTTGTGGAATTTTGTATGTTGTTTTTATTACTTGCATATCTAAAACATTTAGTTCTTTGATGCATTGGAGCCAACAATCAAATACTTTTTGTTCATAGGAATTAATGATTTCTCTATATATTTTATGTTGAAAGATTTTTTGACTATAAATGGTGTTAAAAGATCAAACCAGATTTTTAAATCTATATTTGCATTAATAATTTTCCTAAATGAGTCAATGTAATAATTAATCATGCGAGTTTTAGTGGGTTTAATTATATTATATTGCATACCAATACATAATATGTGCCATGGAAAATTGTTTTTATCTATTTGAATTTTTTTTTTGTAAATCAAATTCATTTATTAATTCATTAATTTTTTCCAGTTTGCAGAGCAATTTGGACTTATCCGATCTGAGATTGTTTTAGATATTGATGCTTTTATATATGTTTCTATATCAGGAAAGTTTAATTGTCCCTGTTTCCATGGTCTGATATGATGTATTAAAGCTATTCTGTTTCTTTTCAGAAACTATAAAAATTTTATTAGGCATGGATTTATTTCTTTAAGCATATCCCTTTCTGGTAACAGTTGCATTGCAAAGGCTATATATAGGATCTTGGGCAGCAAAACCAATTTTATTAACTGTAGTCTATCTTCAAATGTTAATATTATTTGTTCCATTTCTCCACAGAGATTTTAATTGTAGTGATGATATCATTGTAGTTTTTTTTTAGACTGATTCATTATTATTCTTGCATAACTCAATTCCTAGATATTTTAAGATAGATTCTTGTTTTCCTATGATGTGATTCCCCTTAGTCTGCAGTTCTTTTTTTAATTTAAAAATAAAAAAATTGATTTTGATTTATTGAAATGGAGTCCTGAAGTCATGGGAAATTTGCTAATTAATATATCTAATTCTTCTAATGTCTCTTTTGTATTAGATAATGTTAAAAATATGTCATCAGCAAATAGCATTATTTTAGAATTGTATTGTTCAAAAACTCTAGTCCTTTGATTTTTATATTGTTATGAATTGAATCTGCCAAGATTTCAATAGCCAGAGTAAATAGAATCAGTGACATGGGACATCCTTGTTTAGTGCCTTTTGTTATATGTATAGATTCAGAGGTAAAAGGACCAAACTTGACATACACTAAATTATTTGTATATATATATTCTTTAGGTGATGAACAAAGGATGCAGGAAATTCAAATAGCATTAGGATTTCGAATAAATAGTCCCAATTTAGGGAATCAAATGCTTTCTCTATATCTAAGCCAATTATGAATGTCTCTTTATTTTCTTTATTAACATAATCTATAAGAGAAATTATCCTTTTAATGTTTTGTGTGTGTGTGTGTGTGTGTGTGTGTGTGTGTGTGTGTGTGTGTGTGTGAGAGAGAGATAAATCCAGTTTGATCATTATTTATGGTTTTGGAGAGTGGTATTTTCATTCTGTTAATATTGTCATAAATATCTTATAGTTATTATTTAATAATAATACAGGTTTATATGAGGTACAGAGGTTTAGTGGGGATTTGTTTTCCTTTAGCATTGGTGTGATTAAGGAATATCTCCAAGAGGGTGGTATTAAAGCTTGTGACTGAATTTCTAATAGAATTTCATGGAAGAGGGATAGTATCTGTGAAGGAAAAAGGTTATATATATCCATAATTATGCCATCTATACCTGGAGCTTTATTATTTTACCCTCTTTTATTGTATCTGCAATTTCTTTGTAGGATATGGGTTCTTGCAGATCTAGTTTTAATTTTTCTGGTATTTTTTTATATTACAACATTTTTCATGTAGATTTAATTGATTGATATGTATATTTTCTTTTTGGAAATGTTCCATATAGTGATTTCTATAGGCATCAAGAATGTCACCTATATCTGAAATATTTTTCCCTTTCGTTTCATGGAAGATACTTTTAATGTTATTAGCTTTTGATTGTATTTTGATTCTTGTGGATAAATTATGTAGATATTTGGGAGAAATGGCCAAGGTATTAAGTTTTAATTTTTCTAATGCTAAACTAGTTTTATGTGTTAGAACTTCGTTGTATTTATTGTTTAATACTTCTACTTTCTTTTGCATCTCCAAATGATTTTGATTCTTTTCAGCTTTTACTGATAAAAGTTTGGATTGTAGATTTAATAATTCAGAATCCCATTCTCTGATTTTTTTTATACCAAGTTAGTGTTTTACCATATATGTAAGCTTTTAATGAATCCCATATCATTATTTTATTTATCTCTGTGGTGTAATTAATATCTAAGAAGAACTGTAATTCAGATAATAACCAGGGTTTGAACTCTTCAATTTTAGTTATATATGCTGGAATTCTGGATTTTAGGATTAATGGTTTGTACCGATTTTGAAGTTTTAGTATCAATGAATTGTGATCCGAAAAGGGGCAGGGAGTGATTGAGAAATTAATTATTTTAGAGTGTAAGTCATGGGCAGCAAATATTTTATCTATTCTAGTTTGGGTACCAAATCTATGATGTTGATGGAAAAACAACAAAGATTTATCTTCTTTAAATTTGAAAGTATCTAGAAGATGAAATGATTCCACCCACTTGCTTTAAACTTTTGATACAGCAGATGTATACATCAGTCTTTTGTTTGTAGTTTCAGAAATATCAAATATACAGTTAAAATCTCATCCTAATATTAAGTTGCCTTTATAATTATTGGAAAGTAAATCCAAGTGTTTTTTAATAGTTCCTGTTCCAATGTCTGGGAACCAGTATAGATTGGCTATGGTCCATATTCTGTTATTATATTTAACTATTAATACTGTCATAAGGCCTTCTTTATCTTCATACTTATAAATGATTTCTGGGTTAATCACATTTGTTTTCCATAAAATTGTCACCTTTTTTGTCTTTGTCTTATAAGTGGATTGCACCAGTATCATATATTCCTTAGGATTCCATTTGTAATTGTCATTTGTTTTGAAATGAGTTTCTTGAAGGAAGACAATTTGTGCTTTCTTCAGTTTTAAATATTTCAGTAGATTTGATCTCTTGCTAGGATTTTTTTAAACCATTGGTATTTAAAGATAATAAAGTTAAATCCATCTTAGGTTATTTAGACTATGTATTTTTTGTTTTATTGTGACTATTAAACATTTTCCTCTGATAACTATAAAGTATATGTTTGAGCTTTTAAAGGAAATTATCAGTTTTATACTTTAAGTGTTTATCAATAAAGTAATGTTTTGGTCAGGCAAACTAAAAATGTTTTTGTGAAATAAATTTAAATTAATACATGTTAAGAAAACTAAGATTTGCACTAGCCATGGAATGAAAATCATTCCTAACCTGATGGATAAACCTAAATCCATCAGATTATCACTCATACCTTGACAATCCAGAACATCTGAGCTCCATAAATTGAATTACCATATGGGGAATATTTGTAATAGGAATAAGCAATATTTATATTAGTTTGAACAGATATAGTACTATTGCAGATTAGACAGAATTCTAATACAATATAAATGTCTACTTATTGTAGAAGTAATTAATATTTACATGAAAGATAGATAACAAGCAATTCAATCATAGTAAAGTAGGATATATCATATATAAAACTTCAGTAAAGGATTATAACACACAGTTATTTACTATATTCACCCTTATTGATGAAGTCTTTCAAAACTTATTACTTAATATAAATAGATGGTGATAATATTTATACCTAATGTTTATAATACAATGTATTTTACTGGATATATCAGAAATTATATCTCATTGTTTGCCAGCATTTAAGTAATCACTTTGCTTGCTGCTAACTTACTTAAAGCATCAAGTTTGTTTTATGTGAACATTGATGAAAGTTAGTGCATTTTAATTATCAGTGCATCCCTCTTCCCCCCATTTTCTAAACAGAAGGATTTTCATATCTGTCATTTCTTAGTATAAAATGAGTGAAATTATAGGTTAAATACAGCAAATTCACTTATTGTGATTAATGATTACATGTTCCCTTTCCATATTTATAAATTGGAATTTTATGGCATATACTGAACGTTTTTAAATTTAAATGGCAACATTCTATTTTGTATAATGAGCAAAAGTTAAACTGAGTAATAATTGTCAATGTAATACTATTTGTTCAGAATGTGATTGTTACATTCTGTGACACTCCTAGTTCAGGCTTCTATTGTTTCCCTTGAACAACTTTGTCAGTTTGATGTCATGTATAAAACGTTAGTTACTTTCGTAACAGCTTAAGTATTATGTATGGTCAAGATGGCTTACAAATCTACAATTCAAGTTAAAACAATTATATGACTTGTTATGCACATTTACTTATATGAGAAAATCATCATACTTCCCCATGATGTTCAATATAGTGTATGTCATTTATGACAAGTTAAAACAGTAGTGTTATTACACACAAGCCCATGTTATTAAACTCAGTGTCTTTTGTCAATTTAATATTGTTTGTTCAGAATATGATTGTTACATTCTACGACATTTCAAGTTCAGGTTTCTATTGTTTCTCTTGAACAACTTTAGTCAGTTTGATGTCATGTATAAACATTAGTTACCTTAATAACCTGTTAGGAATTATATATGGTCAAGATGGGTTACAAAAACTAAAATTCAAGTTAAAGGAATTACACAACTTGTTATGCATATTTACTTATATAAGAAAATCATCATGCTTCCCCTTGATCTTCAATGTAGTGTATGTCATTTATGACAAGTTAATACAGCAGTGTTATTATACACAAGTCATGTTATTAAATCCTGTTTTTAATATCTAAATTCAGTAGACTGCTTCATCTTATATGATGATTATATATTTTATGTCTAGATTTACTAAAATCATACATTACATAACTACTGTATGTTTTTATATTTTTGGCTGTTAGTTATTTGAGACCACAAGCTGTGCTTTATGCTTATTATTAGCTTTTCTCAAGCAAGCATGTTTATATCCATACACTTATTTAAATTATGAGACCCTTCTAGAATCCTGTTCTTTCTATTTTCCACCATACATATTACACACACACATCACTTCAACTTCAAAACACAACAAACAATGCCTTTTTTTTTGAATGAATGCCATTAGTTCACCTTCCAGAAGACTGCAAAGGGTACTGCACAAGACCAAGTGCTCTTAGTCTTTCACAATAACTCAGACTTCCACTGTTATATAAGTCCTTAATGTGTTTGGACCAAAATACATTTTAAATATGAAATTGCATTTATTATTATTATTCTTTTTATCAAGAATTAACTTAATGAGCTAAACGAAGTGTTGGGAAACCATCAATATGTGTACATGTGGTTTAAAACAGCCCTTGTATTATGTATTTTTTTTAAACCAAAAACTCCATTGCCGAGAATCATTTCAGAGGCTCCTCAGAGCTGTTAAGCATTATTGTCACTCTGTCTCCATTACCATAGCAGCCTGAGAGCATCTGTTTCTGTTAGTGTGTCTATGTACTGCATACCAGAGGCTCACGAAGCACCTGAAGCAAAGCTTCACTTCACTGCAACTTCAAGCATAAATTCCTTCCCTTTCAGTGAGGCAGCAGCCAGGAAAAGAATGGAGAGCAAACAGATTAAAAAAAAAAACTCCCAACAAGCCTCCACAACAAGAGATAACACATTCTTCCTGCCTTTTTAAGGCTCACTCAACAGATGTATAAACAAACTATTGTCTGTCAAAATATCCCAAATCACAGTTTTATCCATCCCCTTCCCCTGGATCCAGGCTAAGACACCAAATGTCTCTTCCTAATACACAAGCATCAGTAAATGCTTCCAGGAGACAAAAATGGCAACATACAACAGCTGCCAGGCAGAGCTGCATCCACACACACCATGTCAAGCTTAATCAAACAGCACTCGAAGATATACCTGCCATAATTGATATTAACTATGTTTAGACAGAATAATAATGACATCTGTACTAGCTGCTAGACACAACTGCATCCACGCACACCATATCAGGATTGATCAAACAGCACTCGTAGCTGTGATACCTGCCAAAATTGATATTAACTATATTTAGACAGAATAATGATGACATTTCTACTAAGAACTTGCTACTATTATATAACCAGGATATATATGACATTTCTAAAAAATACTTTAACTGAAGAAGGTATTAGTCTCCATGACAGCATTTGTTTTTCAAAACACTCTATTGTTACTGCTATTATATATGATGTTAATTTGTTATATTTGAGTCTGAACTCTAATGAATGGTGCTTTGTTGAATTAGTTAATTAATTACTTAAATTATTACAAGTAAAAACAATGAAAAATGAACAAGATAAGTATTCATTGAGTTCACGTAGGGGAATAGAAACTTCTATGTTTGTATTATATGTTGCTTTGTTTGGCTTATATATAATGTAAATAGTAACCCATCTTGACCTACCTTTGTTTGTGAAAAATTATTGGACTATTTAACATTCTGACTAAATCATTACTGTTTCGCAGTTGTTTAAGAAACCCTCATTTTATTAAATAAAAACAGATGACAAGTGATGTACCATATCAGTTGATACTTTGAGAGATGTAGTTGTAAGAATTATTTTTTGGGACAGCTATCCTGGAATCAGTTTTTTGTTTTTTCTTTCTAGCATCAGTCCAAGGATTTATTTATTTTATTCTTTTAAGAGAAGGGGCCATCCATTCCATTTCTTCTGGAATAGACACCATGTTGTTGTTTTTAATATAGTAGTTTCTTCTAAGTCATTAAAAGTTCTCAACTCATTGGCAAAAAGTATTTTTATCTTGGCTGGAAAGGCCAACTGTGCTTTAATGTTGTTTTGTTTCAACAGTGTTATTATTGGCCAGATTTTTTTTTCACTTTGTTCTAGTATTCTGGAAGAATAATCATTGTCAAACCTCATCAGGCTTTGATTCTATTTTAAGGGTGATTTTCTCCAAGCAGATTTTAATATTAGTTCCTTTTCCAGAAATGAAAGACATTTTATAACTATGGATCTAGGTGGAGTATTTGTTGAGTTAGAAGCTAGTTTCCTCAGTGCTCTATGCGTCCTTTCAATTCCAAATGAAAGTCCCTCTTTTAAGTCTAAAAACTCAGGAATCCAGGTTAAGAATGAAATAATGTCTTCTCCTTCAATGTTTTCAGGGAGACAAAAGACCCTTATGTTGTGTCTCCTTTCCCTGTTTTCTAAGTCATCTGTTTTGTTAAGCAGCCATGTATTCTGTTTAAGCAGAAATTCTTTTTGGAATTTTTCCTCTTTGAGTCTCCCTTCAATGTCATTTAAAGAAGTCTCTATATTTGTTATTTTTGTATGGTGTTGCTGTAATAGTTCCTTAAGAGTATCAGTCTGTCATTTTTAAAGCCACCCATCTTCAAAGATAATTCCTGTAAGGTAGATGTCACCAATTGCAGTTCTTTTTCAAAGCGGCATCTGGATGAGAATTCCTTGAATTGTTGTTATTCAGTGATTAAATATATCGCCAAGTTACTTGACAGGAAAATGTTTGTATATCTCCACCAAAATTGATATTTATGTAGTTTAGTAGCTTATCTATAGATTTCTGACATTTTAAAACATGAAAATAATAACATTTTCCTATATTATTATACTAATTTATGGCGTTCACAAAATTCACTGCTCTTAGTTGGCCATCTAGGCTCCGCTCCCTTCTATTTATCTCTTGTAGTGTTGGAGACCAACTTTCAGCAGTCATTGTTGTGCTTCTCCTTTTCTTAATTATAAGACATTAGTAGCAAAGGCAAAATAGATGATGTGCTACATTTCAGTCTTCTACGCCATAACAAATGAGCTAGTTAAGAGACCGGGACCTTGACTGGACTACTGTGAGATGGCAATCCTCATAGCTTTTACTACTGCAGTTTTTATGAAATCCTTCAGCATTTGGACAGTTCCCTTCATTTACAGGAGGGGAGCCAATTTAAAGAGTCTTCTTGAATCTAAGGAACCAAGAGTCAATAACAGAATAAGAGGCACTTTCCATTGTGGTGCCTGTAAAATGTGTAAACATGTTAAAACAGATAACACAATTGAAATAGTAGGTAGAAAATACCAGATAAATTTGACCGTAATTCTAAAAGCATCATTTATTTAGCTGTCTGCAAAAACTGTCCCGCATTTTATGTGGGAAAAACAGATCATAAATTTAAGGACAGAATTTACGAACATATGTATGCAGTTTCAAAGAATAAAAGTGACAATGCCTTAGCGAAACACATTAATACTAAAGTAGGTCACTCCTTTCAATTTCTAGCAATTGATCAAGTTGCTCATGATATCAGAGGGGGACCAACTTCATTGATATTAGAATGTCATGAATTAGAATGGCAGCTGTCACTCAATGCATGTTCCTACCCAGGTCTTAATGACAATTGTAATATAGCCTGTTTACTCAAACTAAAGAGTTATTTGAGACAGTGAAACCAGTTTCAAATGATATAAGTATGTGGCTGTATTGGTTCAAATGTATCTTGGTTTAGTAACCTTTACACACTGTTATATATAAACACTTTGTATATACATTTACACTTTTAACATAACCTTATAAAGATCAGTTTACTTTAATGAAGAGTTTATAGTAACTTTGTTAAAGATGAAATTCTTAGTTCATTGTATATTTTCATCATTTTATTTTTATTACATAGGTTATTTGTTTTGCGTTTGTGCACACCGACAATTCAACCTGTGGTGCTTTAAATTTTACTTATGCTTGTATCTTAATCAAGCTGACTGGTTATACAATCATGCTGATCAGAGGCAAATTTTTTAAATCCGACTACATTTGTGTAACTGTTCTTACTTTGTGAAGAAGTTGCTCGAGAGGAGTGACGAAAACGTTTTCTGTTTTAATAAACTGCTTATACGTTAAGTACCAGCGTGTTTTGGACTATTGCTAGTGGCATCAGTAGCTCCTTTTCTGTGTTTACAGCGTTTATCTACTTTACTTTAATTTGTTCAGTTCCCTTCACCTGTCCATTAGAATATGGTTAATGTGGATTGGAAAGCTATGTATCTGAATTCCCACTCATCTGCACATATTTTGAATTCCTGCCATTTGTGCTGCAGACTAGTGCCAGACATGACATCGGGTATCCTCTTTCATGAGACTATAGTCCTTAATGTTCTTGGAACACTTGGACTTGTTTCTACCAGATCATTATTTTAGGGAGACTAGACAAACAATTTACGCATATAAATTAAATAACTTTCCTGAATTGTATGAACTCTATGTGCACTCCACTCCATGGGTTTAGATGCTCTTCACTTGTAGAATGATCATGGAATATCACTTAACGTCTCTTCTACTGGACTGTTCTTATGGAATGCAGTAGAAATGGCACAGCTGTATATTATTTGAGTTGATATTCTGGGATAGTACATTAAATTTTTGGCTCTTTCATTGCACTTCACTACTCCTAGATGCAAGTCATGTATCCTCATAAGCTCTTGTCGTCTCATCTGTTTGGAAGCTACTTCTTTCCCAGCTTTGAAACTTAAGTCATGTACACAGCTTAATTCTTCCTTGAAAGATAAAAAGACTAATTGCTTTCCTTAATGATGACTTTTGTTCAAGCCATTGCCTCAGTCTAACTTCTTTCAAAAACAGCACTTCTAACTGTCAGTACATGCTTGGACTTCTTTTACTTTTTCTTCTGCAATTGGTATATGCAGAACTAGTTAAAGAATCTGTAGGCATTTTTATCTATCATTTTTTTTTCATTCTTCTCTGGTATATATGCTCTATATATTACATCTGCTGTCTGGAGTTACTTGCATGGCCTGCATTTTAGTTTCAGATCAAACTTATGTAAATGAAATGCCATCCTCTGAAATCTCATACTTGCTTTGTAAAAGTGCTTTCAGATTTTGCTGTGCAAGTATTTGTTGTCTGTTCCCACCAGAACTTCTTTGCTTATACATATCCACGGAATTCTTGGAATTTTCCAAATCTATACTGCATTGTTAACAGTTATTTTTCTACATAAGTATATCTATTTTCTCTGCCTTAACAGGATTCTTAGGATTTCTAGGAGATTCAAGGCTATCTTCTAATGACCATGTACACCTTGGCAATGCCCACACTCAAACTTTACTGACTTTCTCAATGAAGTAGAAGCCAGTTAGGTTTGAAGAAAATTTGTGAACACTCATCCAGTTGTCCAGGTCTAATTTCAAGGAAGAAACTGAATTACATTGTTTATAGGATTCATAGGACTCTTGACCTGGGTAACTGACCTGTTCTCTGGTGGGAACAGGACAGCGGGTGTTCATTTAATTGAGTCCTGATTTAAGGGACCTCTTCAATGAAACTAAATTTCTTGCCCTAAGAATATGCAATTTTGGGGCATACTATGTAGAGTTTGCTCAGCTTTACCCAAGTTTTATTTCTTAAACATGTTAAAGTCAGTTTTCAGTGAGACAGTTCCTCCCACAATGAATTGGCTCTTTAATAAATGCCCCATAAGCATGAAAACTCCTTTACCATTTTGTCTAGCGTTTAAGTGCAACACAGCTGGCTAATTCATATCATAGCATTTTAACAACTTCACTCGTAAATAACTAAGAACCAACAATAGAGAACAAATGGTAGACCAAGCAGCAAACCAGCAGTCCAACCTCATTTATTTAAAACACCAAAACAGGAAAATTAAAAGCATAGGTAAGCACTTTCATTCCAAATGTACACAGGACTTCATCAGACCACTAAAAGAAACTACCCCAACACTTAAATACTTGCTCAGCCAATTAAATACATCAATGTATAATTAGTAACTTCTTCTTTCGGCTTTTTCCCAGTTAGGGGTCACCACAGTGGATCACTTGTCTGCTCATGATTGGCAGTGGAGTTTTTTTACGGTGTCGAGTTGCCAGCCCAGCGCCCAACCTTCCATAGAAGGCACACACATGCACACACTCATGCCTAGGACCAATTTAGAGTGTCCAATCCACCTACAGCATGTTTTTGGGATGTGGGAGGAAACCAGAGCACCCAGAGGAAACCCACATGACCACAGGGAGGACATGCAGACTCCGCACAGAAGGCACCCCAGCCGAGGATCAAACCTCTTGCTCTATGGCGGCAACGCTAACCACTGTACCACCGCGGCTGCCCTATCAATGTATAATTAGTAACAATTGTGTTAATTTCCTAAGCTTAACATCTATCATAATGTAAGTATGTTTAAAGTACGTAATTATAAAAACTATAAAAACCATTACCCTAAAATGTTCTTTAATTTCAAAACACTATTAATACTGATGTTTTTGTTGATTCCAGGATATTTTGTGGCCTTAAGCCTTAACTGCCACTTTAACTCACAGATATTTAAATTTTCATCAACAACAAAGCCTTGTACATCCTGAATAATTTGTTGCACAACTAAAAAAACAAATATATGCTGTTGTTGTTGTGTATGTGCCTATACAATGCATTTGTCATTTTTTTATTTCGTATATCAGTTAAATGTTCATAAAATCTTTCTTTTAACTGTCTACAAGTTTTGCCAATATAAAGTACAAGACATGCCAAACATTTTGCCATGTACACCACATTTTTGCTCTGACAGTTGTAATGACCCTTAATATAAATATTTTCATTATTTAATCTAAACTTACTGCCACTAACCAAAATGTGGGAACACTGAGTACACATACCACATTTAAAATTACCAACCATTTTTGAACTGACTCCTGAATTATAAGTACTGAATTCCAAAATATTTTTAAATAACCTATCTTTTCTATAAACAAACTTAGGTTTGTTACCCAATAGTCTTACTACATCCTTCTCAATATGTAAAATATTCCATTTTTTTTCTAATAATCATTGCTATGTCCTTAGAATCCAAATTAAAAGTGGATATAAAACTTCTTGCCATGTCCTTTTTCTGTGTATTTTCACTCATGATGTTATCATAGCCCAAATTACCTGAATTCTGACTACTTCAAAGGGGCCTATATACTTTCTGTTGTCTTTTTAATATCACTTCCTCTCTAATATTTTTTCAACCAGAGGAGGTAGATATCGCCTTTTACAAAACATATTACAAATCAACTGTATCTCCTCCAAGAATTCACTATCCAAAGTTAACATTTTGGCTGCTCTGATCAACTGTCCTTTTACTACAGACTTTTTCGGTGGTCTGGATGCCAACTTGCATAATCAAAATAATAATTAGAGAATGTTGGTTTCCTATAAATTCTTGATGTCATATATTTATTTCCCTTATCCATTCTTAAGTCGATGTCCAAGTATGTGACATGGTCCCTACTATATTCATATGTAAATTAAAACAATTCTACCGTGTTGTTTACATATATGTTAAAAATTCCAACAACATCTGCTCAGGGCCTGTCCATATTAAGAACATATCATCCAGGTATCTTGTAAAAAACTGGATGATTATCCAATATTTACTTTTATATATCTACTCCTTCTCTCAAAAGGACATCACATAATTGGCAAAAATGGGGACACATGCCACCCCATTGCCACTCCAGTGACTCATTTAAAATACTGGCCTTCAAAAAACAAGTAATTATGCTTTAACACTACCTCCATCAATGTAATTAATGCATTAATGAAGTCTTGTTTGAACTCATCAGTCTTGTGTAACTGTGTCTCTAACCATAACAACCCTGTGTCCTGTGGGATGACCGAAAATAAATTGCATACATCTATGGTTACTAAAATCATATTTTTGTTGTAGGTTACACCATTGATGTCCAAGAATTGCCAGGAATCCTTACATATATAAGGGAAAAACTGCAAACCTTTCTTCAAATGGAAATCCAAATATTTCCCAATAAAACAAGTTTTTGCCCTTTTACGATCTACAATGGGCCTAAATTTAGGATTATTTAACCCTTATGTATTTTAGGAATCCCAGATATATTTGACACCACCGGATGGTCATTCTTTAAATGTGAAAAATCATTGTCATCTATCTGACCCTGCAACAACATATCTTCTAAGAGCAAATCTATTTGTCTGAACACAATATTTATTTCATTAAGGGAGCTTTCATAAACGTGTTCTCCCTTAATAGAATTGACATATTATCAACATAATTATTTTGTCCATGATAACTACACCATTTCCCTTATTGGGTTTCGTTATTCTTATTTATTTATTTTAATTATTTATTTATTTATTTATATTTGTTGACCCGGAGTGTCCGACTGGACGTAGGTCCATTTTCAGCGGAGGCCCGGGGAGAAAAGCTCCACAGTTAAAATAAACAGACAGTAGTTACATTGGATTACCTAGCGATTAACAATTTACATAGCAATTACTTACAACATATTTACAGATGAAGAACATAGTACATCAGTAGACAACTAGAATCTTTATCTGTGAAGTACATAACAGACATTAACAAATGTTACAATAAGAAGTTCCTGCTGTATAATAAGTACTAGACTTATGAGCATCTGAGCTTGCTATTGTCCTATCCATGGAAATATAACATAACAGTTCCCTTTCAGATGCAGTTAAATTGTCATTTGCATAATTATTTTTCACTTTCAATGTATTTCTAAAATCCAGTTCACATACCGTTTCAAAAACATTTACAATATTTGATAATGGCGGATTAAAAAAACTTTGTTTTTTGATGACATTTCTAATATTACCACTGACCACATTCTCATGCCCAAACCATAAGGCAAGATTTACTTATAATTCAGGAGTCAGTTCAAAAATGGTTGGTAATTTTAAATGTGGTATGTGTACTCAATGTTCCCACATTTTGGTTAGTGGCAGTAAGTTTAGATTAAATAATGAAAATATTTATATTAAGGGTCATCATAACTGTCAGAGCAAAAATGTAGTGTACATGGCAAAATGTTTGGCATGTCCTGTATTTTATATTGGTAAGACTTGCAGACAGTATAAAAAAAGAATGTATGAACATTTAACTGATATAAAAAAAATAAAAAATGACAAATGCATTGTATAGGCACATATACAACAACGAGCATATACCTGTTTTTTTAGTTGTGTACCAAATTATTCGGGATGTACAGGTTTTGATGTTGATGAAAATTTAAATATTTGTGAGTTCAAGTGGCAGTTAAGGTTTAATGCCACAAAATATCCTGGAATCAACAAAAATGTCAGTATTAATAGTGTTTTGAAATTAGAGAACATTTTAGGGTAATGGTGTTTATAGTTTTTATAGTCATGTACTTTAAACGTACTTACATTATGATAGATGTTAAGCTTAGGAAATTAACACAATTGTTACTAATTATACATTGATTTTAATTAACTGACTGAGCAAATATTTAAGTGTTGAGGTAGTTTCCTTTAGTGGTCTGATGAAGTCTTAAGTACTTTTGGGATGAAAGCACTTACCTATGCTTTTAATTTTCCTGTTTTGGAGTTTTAAATAAACAAAGTTGGATTGTTGGTCTGTTGCTTGGTCTATCATTTGTTCTCTATCATTGGTTCATAGCATTTTAACACTGCATCTGTAAATGGATTATTGAGCATTTAAAAATATTTTCATGTTTCTAGCTGCATCTCCTTACAGTACCTTCCTCTAGCGGTTTTCACAGAAGTACTCATACACATTAAGTACAAGATGTGTGAGATGCTGCATTTTCCTATAATTCTCTGTAATGCCTGTTTATCTTCTGGCTTTGGCATTTGCTCAGTTCTTACATTTTTGCACCAAGTTTTAGTACATCTGATTTTAGTCTATGACTGCATATTTCAGTCGTATCATTCATTTTATATTTGCTCTTATTTAAGTTGAAATTATGCTATTTTAATCCCTTTTTGGAAGATGTATCAGTCTCTTGCTCTTTTCTTGTTGTTTCTGATATCACTCTAATGAGGTCCATTAGTTGCATTTACAACTTCTAACCATTACATTTCTTGTGCAATAGCTCTTTGAAATATTTCTGGTGGTAATACTTTTCTTAACATCAGATTTATATGTCACAAGCTCTGCTTTGTAGTTAGTATTACAAGGACTTAGCATTTTGCATTACTAAGATTATTTCCTCAACTTTAAGCAATCGCTAGGGCTCTCTAGTGCTCACTTTGAATTACCTTACTCAACTGATGCTTTGGAATGATAACCACCCCAACCTTCTGTTGGCTCTGATTGCTTCTTAATGACATCTAAGCTTTCCACTCATTTCCATTCCTACTAATTTCTCATCCAAAGAATTGCTGGTACTTTCTTAGATAATTTATTAGTGGAAATGTCATCAGGATTTACTTGTATGTGATATTCTGCAGACAAACATCGTAACCCTATACATAAATTAATATAGCCATAATGGATGCCATGATCATGTCTGCAAACAGTATCTGAGAAGTCTTTGTGACTGTGAATGTTACATTATGTTACCATGTGTTCAGTTGAACAGACTGCAGACAAATGGTCATCACAGATTCTGCATTCAGTCAATAACAGATCATATATTCAGTTTTCTGCCCATTTCTCAAGTAAAAACTTGCGTGTATTTTTGTGGATTCACCTGTCTAATTCCCAGTGCTCCTATGTTAAACTTCTGCCAAACACTTGTTTAAAGTAACACATAGATTACATAAAAATGAATGCACTTTAGGAATTTACAATCTGATTGTCTTAAGAAATATAACAACCTACTATTATTTTTGTATAGAATTTTTGAATTTGAGGTTCATTAGTTGCATTCACAACTTCTAACCATTAAATTTCTTGTGTAATAGCTCTTTGAAATATTTCTGGTGGTAATACTTTTTTTAAGGTAACCACACACACAGCAAACCCAGTCCCACATAGACCTACCACAACTGCAAACCAAACACATAATAACACAAAGACATACTTGGAGGCTCTAACAAAAAACTTACCAAAACAACAGAGGCTCCCAAAGCAGACACCCAAAAATCCACCACCTCAAAACATAACACATGCAACACATACTTCAATAAATCAGTGTGTCAAACAATCACAGCCCTTAAGGCCAAACACCATGCCTGATACACTAGTAATAGGTGACTCTATAGTCAGACACACTGCTGTCCCACTTACCAGACTGAACAAGGAGAGGGTAATGGTGAGCTGCCTATCGGGAGCTAGGATCTGCCACATAACACACACACTCAGGTCACTCCAAAGCAAGTACAAATATGACTTCGTCATTGTCCATGCCGGCGTGAATGACCTGAGACCTACCTCCCTGGACTATATGAAAAGAGACATAGAGGAGCTCTCTGATTATGTAGCCCAGGCTGGTATGACCCTGACCCTGAGCAGCATCTTGCCCTCACCAAGAATGATGCCACAATACAAAGACAAGATGATCAGCTTTAATAATTGGCTCAATCACTGGTGTCATTCTGGGGGGGATCCAATGTCTGTCTGCTTGGGATGACATGCTGGACACGCCATGCTGCTTCGCAAGGGATGGCTTGCACCTGTCACCACTGGGCTTCCAGATATTGGCTAAGGCTATTGCCACCCCCATAGTGCCTTTTTTAGGCAAGGCTCAAAAGACAAACCCACCTCCTTAGAAAACAAAAATGGAAAAAAATTAAGGGTAATGCTGCTCAACACCAGAAGTCTAAATCTCAAGATGCAGGCTCTTGAAGCACTCCTCAGAATGGAGAACATCGATGTCTGTGCAGTAACTGAAACTTGGTTCAAGGCTCCTGAGAGCACCCCAGTGCTACCAGGCTATACCTCATATCATTTTCGGCCCCAAAACTCGGGCCAAACTAAAAAGGGAGGGGGAGTGTCCATATTCATCAAGGACACCCACACCTCCAGGTTAGTGGCAACACACGAAGAATCAGAGACCATCCAGGTGCAACTAACCATAGGCAAAACTGCTATACAACTGGTAGCATGTTACAGACCACCCTCCTAATCTCAGGAACCCCATTCAGCCTTCCTGAAGACATTGGTGGATATGAATGTCTCACCAAACACCATCATATTGGGAGACTTCAACTACCCTAACATAGACTGGGTGCATTATTCTAGCCCTAACACCCTAGCCCAAAGGTTCCTGGAATTCATAAATTCAAATGCAATGAAACAGCTAGTCACCTCTCCCACAAGGGGAGATAATATACTAGACCTGATCATCACAAACATGGGGACAAAGTGCTCCACACCGGAAGTATACCCCTCACTAGTGAGATCTGACCACAAACTAATCACCCTGGATATACATATCCCACCTCCACCCCCAACACAAAAGACTACAGTGAAAAACTTCTCAAAAGCCGACTTTACACTTCTTAAGACTGAGATGGTATCCTTTAAGCCCACTGGGCCAGTGGAAACCACATCCCACAATGCTGAATCCTTCACAAATGCTTTCTACGGACATCTCCAAGAATGCATGGATCATGCAATCCTAAATAAAACCAAGACCCTCTCCACCAAGGGCAGGCGTCCTGTCTGGTGGACCCCAGTGTTAAACAAATTGTATAACAAAAGAAGGAAGCTACTGCACGACAGAGCAAAATCCCATAAAGAGAAGGCATCTCTGATCAGCACTAGTAGGAAGCTACATTCTCTCATAAAAACATCCAAGGCCAACTTTGAGAGAAAAATCGCTATGAACACTAAAGATAACCACAAGGCCTTCTTCTGCTATGTTAGAAACCTGGGTGGAAACCCTCAGATATGCTCAGAGTTAGTTCACAATGACAAGAAATACACTGAACCCACAGATATTGCCAACATTCTGGCAGACAGGTTCAGTGCAAATTTCTCTCCTCACCCCCCAAAGAAGAAATACTTATCCCAGCTGAATGTAACCTCCCTATCATCTCAGATGTTCAGGTGAGAACCGCCCTCAGCAAAGCTAAAAACACAGCATCAATGGGACCTGGCGGTATCCGCTAAACCTCCACATAAAAATGCTATTTAACCTTAGCCTTACTACAGGATATGTACCTGAACACTGGCGTACAGCAACAGTGGTCCCACTCCACAAAGGAGGCACCTCTACAGACCCTGGTAACTAACCAGCCTGGTCTGCAAAGCTATGGAAAAAATCATTATGGAACTCATAAACAGAGACATTGGGGACCTACAGAGACTTGATCCCACCCAGTTCGGCTTTGTAAAGGGCAGATCCTGCCTGTTGAACCTGGTTGACTTAAACAGTCACTAGAGCCATTGACGAGGGCAAAGCAGTCCATACAGCCTACCTGGACTTGGCTAAAGCCTTCGACACAATACCCCACTCAGGCATCATAGACAAGCTCAACAGCTTAAATGTAAATCCATATGTCACAAGATGGGTTGCAAACTGGCTAAAGGATAGAACCCATAAAGTCAAAATCGCTGGAGCCATGTCAGACTCAAAGCCAGTCACAAGTGGTGTCCCACAGGGCTCTGTCCTGGGACCCCTCTTGTTCGGCATTTATTTCTCAGATGTGAAAGCAAACATGGGAGGTTGTGGCTGACAAAGTTCAAAGATGACTGCAAACTAGGTGCTATAGTCGATACACCAGCTGACACATACATCCTACAGAAAGGCCTCACTGAAACGACAACTGTGGCCTTAAACTAAATGCCAAAAAATGTACAGTCATCCCCTTTGAGAAAAACAAAGTACCCACAAATTATCACATAGACAGTAACCCACTGAGTACAGAAAAAGTAATCAGAGACCTGGGGACCCAAGTCGATAGTGACCTCTTGACACCACGTTGCCAAAGTGGTTAGAAAGACTTTCTACCTTGCCAAGCTTATCATGAAGGGATTCACATCCAGATCAAAGGAAGTCATTGTACCCCTATACTCCTCCCTTATCAGGCCCATGATTGAGTACAATGCCCCATTTGGTATGTCCCTCACCCGGCACTTGCAACAACTGGAGAGACCCCAGAAGTACCTCACCAAGAGGATCAAGGATCTCCAACATATGTCATATGCTGCCAGACTAAAGAAACTCCAGCTCTATTCAGTAGCATACCGCCTACTCAGAGGTGATCTGTGCCTGATGTCATTATCCATGTCCAGTCAGGAATTGATGGACATGCTCCACCTCAAAAAATCCAAATCCATCAGAACCATGAGAGCTAAAGATTTAAACCTCAGCACAAATATGAATAGGACATGCTGGAGGGACAGATTCATAACTCAGAGGCTTCCCATACTCTGGAACAGAATCCCAGTTCAAGTTAGACAGAGCCTTTCACTGACTCTCTTCAAGAGAAATCTTGACGAGTGGATGGGAGATCGTAGGTTTACCCCGGGGGTCATCTCTGTGTCACTACTAGACAGAGGCACAGTAAACTAATTCTATTATGTAAGGGGGTCTTCACTGTGTCACTACTAGACAGAGGCACAGTATTCTAAATCTATTCTGTACACTTTTGTACCATTACATGGGGTGGCGAAAGCCACATTACTATGGCTAGGCTTATAAATGCCCCAGGGCAGATAGCCTAGTACTAAACTATGAAACTATGAAACTATGAATCAAACATTCTTAGTTCATGAATACAGAAGGATGCCTCATATTTAAAATTATATCTTATCATAGTTTTAAACAGTATCAATAATATTTTGTTTCTCAACAGGCTTTTCTTCAACTTGGTGGAGACCAGATCTAATGGAATATTAAAATCAGAAGATTATCAAACTAATTTGGTGAATGTAGTATTAACCAACAGGTGTTAGGACAATTAATACCTCCAGCTAAATGTGTTGCTTTCTTATAAAAGTGAAGATTACATTTTTCTAATAATCTGTTGCAGCACACATTTACATTTTACAGTCACACTATGAATTAATTTACCTTCCTAGCTCTTCATAAGCCAAATGACTCAAGATATCAGGTGACTTGCCTTAAGTGCTGCAATTTGAAACAGGACTTTGCACTTCTTATTTTGATGTTCATCTTATTAGGTTTTGACACAGTGATGTCACAACTTGCCCTGAATATGTTAGCAGTGCATACAACATTCCTTTTTTTGTGACTTTCAGCCTCAGTGCTTTCAAAGTACCTTCATTTTTAATATTTCACAGGAATATTACAGCTGCTCAAGCCCCAGCTGCTCAAATTCCACTGACTTGTACACTAGGACTCGAACAGCTGTAAAGCTCTAATCCCAGCCACTTAGCTGCCCAAACAGATGCTCAAATCCAAACACACAGCAACACAAAATATCAAAAAAATACACTCAGGAGGTAGTCACTGGAAACAAACTCTAACTTTCAGTGGTGCTTCTGGTACCTCAGCAAACAGCCTTCAAGGAATAACATAAGCCACCAGCCATTCCCATTTTATGTCAAGCTGCTCCAATTAAACAAGCATCATATCATCCAATAATCTACTACAAGAAACTGCTTAAACAAACATACCCTAAAAAAGGGGTAAAATATTTTTCCATATACAATAAGTTACAAAACATCATATATAAATATTATAACTTATACATTAAATTCACATCTAGATTCATACATTTAGGTTTTAAAGTATTATAATTTAAAATGAACCTGCTTTCCATTTTTAACAAACTAGCTAAAAAATCCCACCCCTAGCAAGAAAAGGTGTAGCCAACACACTAAAGAAGAAACTAACATCAGCACCCCCATGTGAATTAATAAAGTATTCAGCTACTGGGCTATCCAAATTCCTATGTCTATTACATCCTAGATGTTCAGGAATTCTAACTTTTACCATATGTTTTGTCTGTCCAATGTACCACCTCACAGGAGTACACCCACACCCTACAATATAAACCACCCCACAAGAAACACATGAAAACCTTCCCATGAAACAAAATAATTTACCATTAATTTTTCTACCTGAAATGTTCTTAATCCTAGAACATACTTTATATCTTCCACAAGGGAAGGAGCCCATATTAGGCCCCTGGAAAGAAACCTTCTTAAAGCCTAACAACTCCCTTAAATTTAAATACCTCTGATAAGAAAATATAGCATATGAAGGGAACAAATGCTTTAATTGCTCATCTTCACATACCACTGGCCACAGATCTTTCACTGACCTCCTCAAAATAACAGAAAATGGGGAAAATCTGGTAGCAAAAAACAATACTTTGTCCTGCCTATCAGTTTCCTGATCTGAATGATGCCTTTTAAAACATTCATAACTATTATGTCTCCTACCACACCTGCTGCCCCCCACCTTTAACACACTATCCTTAGCTTTTTTCAAACTAACAACAGAATAACCCCTTTGCAACAATTTCCATTCCACCTTCATGAACTCTTCTTCCACCAAATTCTTATCAGAAGTATTCTCATAAATCCTTTTACATTCACCCATAGGCAATGCTTCCATAAGATGTGATGGGTGCATGCTACCGGCCTGTAAAAAAATATTAACTTCAGTAGGCTTCACATGGGGTTTATGTTCTACCTTCAAATCTTCCTTAACATAAAATTCCACATCAGAATTGTATAGTCATTCTACACACAGTAAAAGTAAACTGCAACCTCAGTTCATTCTGATTTAACTGATGAATAAATACAGAAAACTCATCCAAATTCCCCCTACATATAAAAATTAAATCAATGTAATGCTTAAACAAAATAGCATTCTTTGCAAATAATTCTGTAGAATAAATAAATCTATTCTCAAAAAAGGCCATAAAAATAATAGTGCAGCCGGGGGCAAAAGAAACCCCCATTGCTGTGCCTTCTTTTTGCAGAAAATAATCACCCCAAAACAAAAATAATTATGCATTAAACAAAATTCCAGTACTTCCACCAGAAAGGCTGTACGTGGTCCCTCCCCTAACATCCAAAGAACTGCTTCTATTCCCCACCTTCTTTTAATATTGGTGTATAAAGCTTTAATATCTACTGTAGCTCAGTAAAAATCTTTACACCACTGAATTTTCTTCACTTCTTGATAAATATCAGCAGTACACTTCATATGGGAAGAATTTTTTCATAGAAAGTTCTTTAAATGGAAATCCAAAATAACCCAATATTTTGCATGAATGACCCCACACCCGCCACAATTGGTCTAGCGGGGGGAGGGGTCATTTAGATTCTTGTGCACTTTAGGGATGGCATAAAAATAAGGTCTTTGGGATGTTTAACATGCAACTTACTTACATTCTTCTCTGTGAATAATCCAAGTCTTTCCCCTTTATCCAAAATTTCTCTTAACTGACTGTTGTAATGTTTCCTGGGTTTGTTTGCCAATTTTTCATATTCTGAACCAGCTAACAAATCAAACACCATTTTATCATATTGAAAAACCACCGCAAACAAAAGATGATAAAAAGATGATAAAAAACCACAAACTGCAAGCCAGCAACTCCTCAGAAGGAATTACACCCAGTTACCCCCCTTGTCAGCCTGGCAAAATTTAACATTCTGAACTTCTACATAACTTCAGTGTCCCATTCACCCCTTGATAAGTTATACACTTTTTTAGATCCAACAAACTTATGGTATTCAAGGTCCACTTTTTTACATAATACCCTTTCAAAACTTTGAACAATGTTAGAACATTTAGGGGGAATGAAAGTACTAGAATAGGAAAAATGAGGCACCTTAAATTTCCCATAACCAGTAAAATAACCTACTCCCCCTTCACCTTCATTTTCAGAAAAAATATCTACCAATTCATTTTCATGTATAGACATGTCAACCAATGAATTTTCAGTATCAAACATTTCAACATTATCAGTTTCAACAAGTGCTTGTTTTCCTTCAAAATACACTCGTAAATAAAATTTTCTACAAAACGTTTTAATGTCCAAAATAACATCTGCAAACATGGAAAACAAGTAGGAATGAACTTGCTTCCCTTTAACAGCAAAATTTCAAGGTCTTTAGTAATAGTGGCATTTGACAAGTTTGTAATATATAGCTGACCAGGCATACATACCGTATTTTCTTCATTTTTACTACAAAAACAAACATCAGTCACAGTTTGTTTATCAAAGTACTTACTATATGTCACCCAAGATGTATCCACAGTAGCTTATTCACTAAATTACCAAACAACTTTATTTTCACTATTTTATCCTGCATCCATGATTTTTCCGACTCTGGCCTCACTCCTTGGACTGAAAATCCTTCTGCAGTGATTGTTCTGTCTCATTTAGTTGCCTAATGTCCTCAAACAAAGCATTCTTCTTCCCAGCCTGCATTTCAGATCCACGAGATTGAAGAGTCATGTGATGTGAACGACCTGTCCCCAGCGACTCTGGTGATAGCCTGCGCTCTTTTTCCTGGTTTTCATTGCCATAAAAATATTTGATCTTTATCAAAGTCAGTTATATCATGGTTGAGTTTCTTTTTCTTCCGATTACCACAAGGTTTCTCAACCTTAAACAAACGGAATTTAATGCCCTTCATAAACTCAATAAAGGGCTATTCAGCTGTTTCCTTGGCCAACACCTCCTGTAACTCCTCAGTGTTATTATGAACCTTCTCATACTGTCTCTGTTTCCTTTTGACCAAAATTTTCAGCCAACTAAGAGTACAGTGAGTAGAAACTTGCTTCTACTCCTCCAGTAAATCAGCCTCATCGTCAGTAAAGTAAGAAGCTTAGGCTGGAACATAAAGGTCAGAAAAGCAACTGCTGCAGTGGTTGGATGCAATTAAGTGCTTTCCATGGAACAAGTAAATGGGGACGGGAAATGGTGGTGGTGGGGATTTAATTTTAGGAAGAAGAGCAGGAGATTTAAGGTTAATGGAGGGGATTGAATGGTTAGGGTTAGGGAGGTGAGGGGAATTTTAGGGTTAGGGTTAGGGGAGGGAGGGGGATTTTACATTTAGAGAGTGATTGGGGTAGCAGAAGTTTAGCTTAGGGAAGGGTTTGTATGGCCTGTTTGCATGGCCCAGTAAACAAAAGCAATAATAAAAAAAGAATAAATAAGCAAAAGAACTAAATAAATTCCCATGTAAAATGAACTTGGAGTGTATAACAGTAGCTCTCATGTACAACAGAATGCATGTTTGTGCAATGAACATGTGCAGTTACAAGCATAGCAGAATGTACTGTAACCCAAAATATGAAATATTACTTGAAAATACAGTGGTTTATGATGCCTGCAAATGCTGAACTTTTCCAAGTACTGATTGGTTCTGGAAGTATGGTAACTCATAAAACACAGCATTTGATTAACCGCAAACTGGAAATGGGGTGATAAATGCCAATTTTGACAAATTAGCTTACAACTAAAATTATAACCGATACTGAATGTACCTTAGCTTTCACATAGTATTCTAGGCGTGCTTGTTTAGGCTTCCTCCAGCTGCTTCAGTTTTCCATTCACCTTTTAAATCATGGTGGCTTATTTGCTAAACTATCCATATGTACCAAACTTGCTGTTTCTTTTGTACTTTTTATAATTGTTCACAAGAGTCTGTGAAGGACCAACAGCTTACTTTCTCTGCTAATAAATTTAAAAAATATATTCTGTATATACTAGGGAAAGATTTGTTGTGTTTGCAGAATCTTGTTCCCAAAGTCTAAATGAAACACAGAAGTCCACAGAAAATACATTTTCAGCATGGAACTGTTTTCCCTTTGCCTATTATAGTGGAAATCTAGCAAAGTTAACACAATACTAGTGCTGATGGAGACAGAAAGCTCCAAGGAACAGCTGACCCTACAAATAGAGGGAGAGATAGATAGATAGTGTCACTTGTCTGGTCAGGATAAAACAGATGAACATTTGTAGGTTCAGTTTAAGCAGCTTTCTTACACACAAACACATCAGAAATGAGGCTTTGTAACTTAAAATTAAATAAACTTATTTATTAGACTGTCTACCACACTCATACATATTAACATTCTAGTTGTTCTCTAAAAATGGCACTGCTGCCTGCACACACTCAGTATTTATATGCATGTGCTACATCTGGAAATGCTTCTTAAAGGTAAATACACATACTCTTATCTACATCCTTCCTCTTTGAGAAATAGTCCATATACGAAATGACAGTATTCAATGACATGCAATTTACAGAAATTATCTTTTGACATGCAATTATACAGAACTAATTCTTTGACATGCAATCATACAAAATTAAGACACCTATAAAGCAATCATGTCCAAGTTTCTGTGTATTTTACACTACCTCTAGAAATACGACCTGACCATGTAACATAAACATCAGAATTGGATCTAGCAACAGGGACTGTCTTCAATGAATGTTCAACTTTGGGGACAACTGGGACATCATCAGGAATGGGAATGGATACTGAGACATGTTCTTCTGTATGAACATCGTTAGGGTTGCTCTGAGATCTAGAGGCTGTATCACAGGTACGATGCCGCAATATCATTTCTAATACAGAAAGAAGATGTCTGCAATTTATCCTGCACTCTATACCCTCAGATTCCACTAAGTAGGATCTCATCTTGGTACATATACCTCTCACTTGACCAATTCGATCAAAGCCTTTCTCCATTTGTATCTTCATTGTCTCTCCTTTTTTTAACGGATGAAGAAATCTGCTCAATTTTCATAGCTGGACTTCTGAGAAAAATGCTTCTTAAAAAATTGGACTTTGATTGCTCTGTTGTTTTTAGCAGTAGGCACCATCAAACTAGAACTGATAGGCAAGGTTGTTCTGGATTGCCTAGATAGACGTCTCTGAGCAAGCAAGCAAAGTAGGTTGTCACTGGGTATATTTCTGAGACTGAGTAAATTCAAGAAGATGTCAGTATTGCCATGCTTTGACCTGTCTGGAAGATGTCAGTATTGCCATGCTTTGACCTGTCTAGAAGATGTCAGTATTGTCATGCTTTGACCTGTCTAGAAGATATCAGTATTGCCATGCTTTGACCTGTCTAGAAGATGTCAGTATTGCCATGCTTTGACCTGTCTAGAAGATGTCAGTATTGCCATGCTTTGACCTGTCTGGAAGATGTCAGTATTGTCATGCTTTGACCTGTCTGGAAGATGTCAGTATTGTCATGCTTTGACCTGTCTAGAAGATGTCAGTATTGTCATGCTTTGACCTGTCTGGAAGATGTCAGTATTGTCATGCTTTGACCTGTCTAGAAGATATCAGTATTGTCATGCTTTGACCTGTCTAGAAGATGTCAGTATTGTCATGCTTTGACCTCTCCAGTAATTGCTTTGCACTCTGTACTGCATGTTCAGCAAGATCATTTCACTGTGGATATTCAGGACTTCTAGTAACATGTATAAAGTCCCACTCTTTAACAAATCTCTGAAACAATTGATTGGCAAACTTAGAACCTTTGTCAGAAATAACTTTGTGTGGACTACCATGGCCTGAGAAATGACATTTCATCTTAGTAATAACAGCACTGAACATTAAGTTATCTAGCAAATTGATCTCAAACCAGTTCAAATAAGAGTCTACCAACACTAAGTAATGTTGGCTGTTCCACTCAAATATGTCAGTTGCTGCTATTGACCAAGGTAGTTCAGGAATTTGGCTTAGTTGAAATGGCTCTTTTTGCAAATACGGCTTAGTACTGCTGCACACTGAACAAGAAGAAAGCACTTTATCAATGTCTTTTGCTAGAGAAGGCCAAAATACTAGTCCTCTTGCCCTTCTTTTTGTAGAATCAGAACCTGGGAGGCCACAATGCAAAATCTGAATGTATTCACGCTGTAAGGAAGTAGGAACAACTTTTGGACCTTTGAAAATGATACTATCTTCCATTAGCATCTCATATCTGTATGGGAAGTAAGGTTGTACTTCTGGCGGTACACAGTATTGCTTTGACAGCCTTCCTACATTGATGAAGTGGTTGAGCTTTTGCAAAATTGGATCAGTCTTTGTATGATCTCTCAGCTCATCAAGTCTCATGGTAGGAAAATTACACACTTCTATGACATCAAATTCAAAATTTTCTGCATCAAGCTTTTTTGTAGTATTTCTGGGTGATCCAGATAAGGTTTCAGCCAGATAAAGAAGTGTATCCCTTATATAGACCATTCTGAAATTGTACTTTTGCAATTTAAGCATCATTCTTTGTAGTCTTGCAGAATGCATAGGCTTCTTTAAAATAGTGACTAGAGGTTGATGGTCAGTTTCTATCTGGATAGCTCGGCCATAAATAATCATGAAACTTGAAACATGCAAACACAATTGTCAACAGTTCCTTCTCAATTTGAGCATACTGCATCTCATTTTGGGTAAGAGTTCTAGGTGCATAGGCAACAGGTTTGCCCTCTTGAAGAATAACTGCCCCAAGACTGAACTTTGAAGCATCATAGGAAAGAACTACTGGTTTGTGGACATCATAGTGTCTTAATATAGGCGGGTTAGCAATTTGCTGTTTGAGGTTATCAAATTCTCTCTGGTAACAACAAAACCAGCCAGGTAGAATGGAGACCACAAGAATTAGTGAATAAAACAGCTTTATTGTTGCTTTCGTCTTGAAGAGACTTCATCAGAATAAAATTCAAAGAATAAAACTTCCTTTTATACCAAACTTTGAACCAATCTTTCAATTACAAAATCAATCAATTAAACTTAAAACAGTTTTCTGAAAGCATAGAAATATATCAATACATCAAATACAGTGATAGGCCAAGCAAGAGGCATATAGACATTGTAGTGAACTGTTAAGGATAAGGGAGACAGTATGTATCATTCACACACACACACACACACACACACACACACACACACACACACACACACACACACACACACACACACACACACACACACACACACTGAAATTTCCTAACAGAATATATGAAGCAAGACTAAGGGAGGAAAGGAAAATACTTGCACAAGGAAAACTGTTACAAGTCACACATAATATTTTAAAACATTACTTAGATGCACAAATACTAGGTCACATAGGAACAAAAATGGCAAAGGATGTGAAACAAGATGAGGAATAAAACACAGAGGTTATTGAAAGGTATAAAAATGAAGCACGGATATTGGGCACGAAAGGGGATCTGATATGGTGCAACACATATGCAAAGTAGAAGAAAGCTAAACTAATTAATACAAAAAATGTACCTTCAAAAATATATGAAGGGAAATACAGGCAAAGACACCCAGATATGATAAATTTCACAGTTAAAGATAAGAACAGAAAGGTGGAATGCAATTTTATGTTACAAATTTAGTAGGTTGGAAATTAAACAAACAGAAATTGAAGTAATAGGTCATTTGTAAAGTGAAGGATTTAGTATGGAAACTCCAACACAGGCAATATTGCATGACAGTGGGCCAATGAGTCCTCCAGTTGGAGGGGTAGGAGACAGAGTAGGATCCATCTAAACTATATATATATATATATATATATATATATATATATATATATATATATATATGTATATATATATATATATGGGTTCACTTCAGTTCACTGAACTTTCATTTCACTGACTTTCATTTCACTGACACCATTTCACTGAAATTCATTTCACTGAAAGTTCATTTCACTGAAAGTTCATTTCACTGACAACTATTATTAGCAATAAAATAGAATATTCCCCCTTCCCCACTGTAGTGCGACCCTGGAGTTAGAATATATAGTTGGGGTGTGAAGCGCAGCCCCCACTTCATTTCATATGATATTCTTACGTTTTGATATAATATTGCTTAGTAAAAGAAAAGTAAGTGGGGGGCGCACCCCGATGTGGGTGGCTCTGCCCCCCACACCCCCCTAACTATATATTCTAACTCCAGGGTCGCACTACAGTGGGGAAGGGGGCATATTCCATTTACTTTGTAATAATACTTGTCAGTGAAATGAACTTTCAGTGAAATGAAATTTCAGTGAAATGAATTTCAGTGAAATGGTGTCAGTGAAATGAAAGTCAGTGAATTGAAAGTTCAGTGAACTGAAGTGAACCTATATATATATATATATATATATATATATATATATATATATATATATATATCCCAAGGGGTGATGTTCTAGAACCTTCCATAGGAGACTTGCATGAAAGTCAGTTAGAATTTCACAGCAAGAGCAAGAAACTGAAAACTATGACCCAAGCAATAGTGTAGAATGATGGGCTAATGA
>NC_056742.1:387547176-387574676 GCF_019279795.1 Protopterus annectens
GGCCTCCAAACAAGAGAACTATATACATACATATATACACATATACATATATATGTTTTATACACATATACATATATATGTTTTTAACTTGGTGATAATACAGGGTGTCCAATATTCTTTCTCCCCCTCCTTTTTGTTTTATATTGAAGGATTACCCAGAGAAAACATTTGCAATTCACAGTTGCTACTGAATATTTTCAGTTATTACCTTATTGTGTATTCTGGTGTAAATAAAATGCTTTGACAATGATATTTTTATAATACTTTTCTGATGCATTAAGCATTTCAGATATGGAGCACATTAGTGTGAGATCAGTCAGCAGTTACATTTTGTATGAAGTGTAGAATTAAATTTTAAATAAATCTTGGCTTAAAGTTCATCATGTATTAATAATAATTGTCTTTTCATAGCAGTAAGGGCTTTATACAAGATTATTAAAATCAGTACTTTCATCTGACTGAGATAATTCGAGTGTTGTGCTTTGTTACTCTGACACTCACTTTATTGTACATTATTCACTGTCAGCTTTTGGACAACTCATACAATAAGTAAACAGTTTAAGTATTTTAAAACTTGCTACATCAGTATGGTGATGTTGATGGTAGGATAATACAGTCAGTATTGTGACGGGGGGGGGGGGGGGTGGACTAGAAAAACTGCCAAGCAACTGCCAGTCATCTGTTTTCTAGGTCAGACATTTATCCTCCCTCTTGTTTTACTGCAAGTGTAAGTCAGTAAATTACCCTGTTTTGTTACACCCCTTCATCCACAATAACCAGTATGGAATCTCAGTCAGGTTTTCCACATTCTCTAGCCTGAGAGCACTGGGTATTTTGAGGTAGTGTGGTAACTGCCTCATGGTCACTGAAAACCTTTTATTGCTGCTATGATTTAGTATGTGACAGGAGTTAAGTGGTTACTTGACTTGGAGGCTATCTTCTCACCTCAGAACACATTTGATAAGTGCAACACATACACACACACACACACACACACACACACACACACACACACACACACACACACACACACACACACACACTGGAAGTCTCCTAGGCTGAAGACTAAGAAACCTCAGATATTAGTTCACACTCAAACACCCCTACCTTAATGCTTCACACCCTCAAAGAATCACAAGAGTGCAGACTCCAAGTCCTTCTAGCCTACTGGGACTGCATTTAACTATGATAATGGTTTAGTAAAAGGTGACCTTTTCCTTTAAAACTGGTGTTTTTTCCACTGCAAATATTGCTGTATTTAGGGACTTCTCAAAAGCATACTGTCTTTGGGTACTTGATGACCAAAATACATTCTGCTGTAATCCTCCACCAGACAGATCCCACTGCTAAAGCTGCAGCATATACCCCTAATTTATAATCCCACATAAATAGTTGACTTGATACGGCAGTTTCTGTCTGCACCAAATAAAATGAGAAATAAAAAATGGATTGCCTATATAATTAAACAAATGATATAACAAGAAAAATAAATTAATACTTTTCACAAGTTTCATGCTACCTATTCTAAAAGCACACATAAGCAAACTAGTAATGTGCTTAATGGGGTCATTGGGAATCTCATAGCTGACTATGAACATAAAATTATTGCTAAAACAAAAAAATAACTACAATTCTTTCCTTATGTCAGAATGTTAAGAAATAACACCATCAATTTCAGAGCTTTTCTACAATAATACTGCACATCCAAAGGAAATGGCTAATGTTCTACCTGACAAATTTATTGAAAGTTTTACTCCATTGACTATTATTCTACCCATTCCACAATCCCAGCCCCCCCGTTAGTGTGGAACAAGTTATCTCAGCCCTACCTCTCAACTTCTAAGCACAATAAATCTGGACAAAGCTAAAAATAATAGGGGGGCCAAAGGGCCAAAATCAGGGACAATTTTTAAATATTGCTCTTATAAACTTAAAAAGTTGCTAATATAATTAATTTTGCATTAGCATCCATTTTTGAAGGATATGAAATCTGAAACGTGAATGTATTTCATAATGTAATGATGTCAATCCACAATGATTGGCCAAAAAAAAAATGCACATTTTATGAAGAGCAGACCAAAAGGATGAAGCAAAAATCTGGACATTCTGCAAAGATCTGGACAGTTAAGAGCTATGTAGCCCTCTCAAAAGCTAAGAACATGTTATTCACAGGCCCTGATAATATACAAGGTTGTCTGATTATTGATGCCAAATATGGCCTAACTGAACCTCTAATTAATGTTATTAATCTAAGCCTATCTACTGACTGGTTGCATTCCTGAAGCCTAGAAAACAGCTATTGTAATGCTATTACACAAAGGTGGCCCCACCACTGACCTTTGTAACTATAGATTTCACAGCCTCGTATGTAAAGCTGTTGAATGCGTTATTTCACTCCTCTTTAATATGGACATTAAAAGTCTTTTAACCTTGGACCATCATCAATTCAGCTTTGTCAAAGAAAGCTGCTTTCTCCTCAACCTTGCCTACCATGCCCCAAGATTCTCACAACACCTTTCTAAACATACTGGAAAATATTAAGATACAACCAAACAACCTAATACTGGGTGATTTCAACTACTCTGCCATTAATTGGGAAAACTACTCGGGTACCAACACCTTTGCCCAATGGTTCTTGGAATTCATAAATTCCAATGCCCTGGATCAACTAATCCATAGTCCCACCAGGGGCTCAAATATCCTAGACCTGGTCATTACCAACATGAGATTGATGCTCCATACCAGTGGTTACTCCCTCGGTCAGGTCTGACAATAAGCTAATCACCCTTGACGTCCACATCCTACCCCACCCCCCAGTAAGGAAACCTCCGTAAAAAACTTCTCCAAAGCCAACTTCATGCTACTCAAGTCAGAAGTGACAAACTTTACGACACCCATGCAGATGGGATCTGAAGTTTCGACTGCTGAGTCCTACACTAAGGCACTGTACGAGCACATCCACTCATGCATGAATCATGCCATTCCAAATAGAACCAAGACACTCTCCTCCAAAAAAAAAAGAAGCCTATCTGGTGGTCCCCTGTCATAAACAAACTATACAACAGAAGGAAGAAACTGTTGCAGAAAAGAGGAAAATCCCATTATGCAAAATACTCCCTTACCAGCCTCAGTAAGAAGCTGAGACCCCTCATAAAATCTTCCAAAGCTAGTTACGAAAATAAAATTGCCAAATATTCTAAGGACAACCACAAGGCATTCTATAGTTATGTCAAGAATCTAAATGGCAATACTCAGATATGCTCTGAGCTACAACAGAATGGCATTAAATATACTGATCCCAAGGATATTGCCAATATCCTGGTAGATCGATTCAGTGCCAACTTCACCCCCCTCTCACCCCCTAAAGGGCCCATCTCAATACCAAAAGATTGCCAAATTCTGGTAATCATGGCCACACAGGTAAAAACTGCACTCTCCAAAGCTAAAAATACAGCATCCATGAGACCAGACGACATCCTTGACTGTGTACTACATGAACTACAAAATGAACTGGCATCTCACCTAAGTGTCATGTTTAATCATAACCTCACCTCAGGCTTCGTGCCCAATGAGTGGCGCACAGCTACAGTTATCCCACTCCACAAGGGGGGATCCACCTTGGATCCCGGGAACTATCGTCCCATCAGTCTGACGAGCCTGATCTGCAAAGCCATGGAATGCATTATCATGGAACTTATAAACAAAGACATTCGCAACCTTCAAATCTGGACCCCACCCAGTTTGGTTTCGTAAAGGGCTGATCTTGTCTCCTCAACCTGATTGACTTTTTCAAATCAGTCTCCAGAGCTGTGGATGAAGGCAAGGCAGTCCACACAGCCTAACTGGACCTTGCCAAGGCCTTCAACACCATCCCCTACTCTACAATCATAAATAAACTTACTTAGCTGGGCATTAATCCCTACATCACTCGATGGGTTGCCAACTGGCTTACTGACAGAACCCACACTGTAAAAGTAGCCGACTCAAAATCCAGCTTCAGACAAGTGACAAGTGGAGTACCTCAGAGTTTAGTCCTGGTACCGCTCTTGTTTGGCATCTACTTCTCTGAAGCACAGGCCAGCACTAAGGGACTCTGGATAACAAAGTTTGCAGATGACTGCAAATTGGGAGTCATTATTGAATCCCGAGATGATGTGGATATTCTACAAAAGGGCCTTACAGAAACAGATGCTTGGTGCCAGAGCCATGGGCTCAAGCTCAATGCCAAGAAATGTATAGTTATCCCCTTTGGGAAAAACCATGTACCCATGAATTAGCATATAAGTGGCAGTACACTAAACACCGAAAGTGTGATAAGGGACTTAGGGGCACAAGTGGACACTGGTCTCAACATCGATAACCACATCGCCACAACAGTCAGGAAATCCTTCTATGTGGCACACCTCATCACTAAGGGCTTTTCATCCAGAAAAAAAGGAGGTCATTGTCCCACTGTACTCATCCCTCATTAGACCCATTATAGAGTACAACCATCCCATTTGGTATGTACCTCACAAGACATCTGCAACAACTGGAAAGGCCACATAAATACCTCACTAAATGAATCAAAAGCCTAAAGCAGATGCCCTATGTTGACCTTCTAAAAAATTCTAGTTATACTCTGTCACGTATCATCTACTCAGAGGCGATCTCTGCATAACATACAAGGCCATGTCCAACCCAGAGCTGTTGGTCATGCTACACTTAAAGAAATCCCAATCCCTCAGAGTCACATGATCCAGGGATCTAAACCTGGTCATCCCAATGAACAAAATATGTTGGAGGGATAGGTTCCTGACCAAGAGACTGCCCGTATTCTGGAATAGACTGCCCATACATGTCAAGCTGAGCACCTCTTTGGCCCTCTTCAAAAGGAATCTTGATGATTGGATGGGAGATAAGAATTCACCCCAGGGATCATGTCAGTTTCCCTGCTAGATAGGAGACCAGGGAAGTAAATATTCTGGGAAGAAATTGCCAGGGAATTGTTATGGCTTGGCTTGTATAGGCCCTAGGGCCGATAGCATAGTACCAGCCTATGAACCAACCTATGAACTATGAACCTCATTAATTTCTTTGAAAAAGTAACTGAAGAAGTGAAGAGTGGCTGTGAAGTATATACACCAAGTCTGGAGCTGATCAAGGCCTTGGACACTATTCCTCATGCAGGTACTATCGACAGACTTGTAAATCTGAATATAAATATATGTTGAACACTGGATAGTTGGATAGCTAACTGGTTGTCTGGCAGAATGCATGTGGTTAGAGTTACTGGTTACAGTGGTGTACAACAAGGCTCATTTTTGGGCCTTGTCCTGTTTGGCATCTGTTTCTCAGACCTTCAGGCCAGCACTCCTGGCCTGTGGTTATCTACGTTTGCAGATGAGTGTAAATTGTCTTCTACTAATTGATCTTCCATTGACTCAGAACTCCTCCACCATGTTAAGGTTCGAATGTGTTAACTACTGGATCAAGGACAATCATCTCAAACTAAGTCTGAAAATACGTAGCATTCTTCATTTTGGTAAATAAAACATTTTCACGTACCATACAAGTGGCACACCCCTCCAATCGGCCACTATCATAAGGGAACTAGACACTATAGTTGATAATTACCTATCATTTGACCATCATGTCTCTGCAGTAGTTTAGAAAGCTTTCTGTCTGGCTCATCTCATTTCCCAAAGCATCTCCACTAGATCCAAAGAAGTCTTACTTCCTTTTAGACCCATTTATTGAATATAATATACCTTTAGGCATCTACTTGCCTAAACATATCACTTGGCCTCAGCGATTCATAACTAAAAAGATCAGTGGCATGAACAATCTTAGTTATCAGAACAATATGGCAGTCCTCTCACTGTACTCAATTTCTTATAGACTCCTCCACAGGGATCTGTATGCAGTCTTTCAAGCCAGAAGTATCCAAGACTATTTGACCGCCTATTCTTTCACAGAACAAATGTTATCTCAAATCCTCAGTTATAGGTACTGAAATTTCATTAGTATATAAATAAAACACGCTGGTGTGACAGAATTATATCACAACCTATCCATCACTTCTGAAATACATTTCTACTGTGTGACTGCAGAGTAGCACCCTTGCCATGTTTAAGTTAAACCTAGATAACTGGATGGGCAGTTTCAAAGTCTCCCCCACTCAATAAATGTTTTTTTCTTCATCCATGTGAACCACCCAATGATTCTGCTAGCTGAATTCAGTCCACTCATTCTTCCTACAGCCTGTGAGATGACCATAGTAGGCACATTGGCTTGTTTCTGCAAGATGAACCCAGGAGGCCATACCTTCAGCTATCCAGAATCTTGTGGAATGTCCATTTTTTTTCTCATTTTTTGGCCTGTTAGTAAAGGAATGGCACTATCAAACCTCGTTTGAGTTATTCAGTTCCCCCAGTCAGTGGCCATATTTCACTTTGAAAGATACTTGAATAGAAGAATATATTGGCCGCTGTCACCTTCTGAGATACCCAAACATTTTTCAGCATCATATACCTTCTGTGTTAATCTACCAGTGAACCCTTGTTTCTAACTGGGTAAACCCTTAAGAGCAATATGGCTCTACTCTATCATCTAGACTATATAGCAGAAAAATATTCCTCCCTATAATTACAGTTTATTAATTTAAATGCAAATAATGTTCAAGATTGAGTCCCTTCAAACAAATAACTTACAGTCCATACTTTTTAAAATAAGCAGATATCCTAACCTCTCTTAACAGGGCTGATCAGCATATTAGAATTTCCAAAATCAGTTTTCAAAGATAAAGCTTTTAGCAATGTGACTCAATGATCTGAAAAAAGACCTCCAAATCATATCTCTCTAAAATAGGAGTTAACTTTCAAGTGACATACTTGGCCTACAAATACGAACCAGCAGACATGTCATCACTCTTTTTTGTTTTCTCAATGCCTTTCTTGCAGTTTTCAGTTAAGCATCCTGCTTGTATAGAAACTGGACCAAATAAATTCTCACAAAATGATACTTCCCAAATCTAGTTTGATCAAAAATTCTGAAAGGTAATAAACTATCAGTAAACATGTATTACATCAGCAGTAAACATATGTGACATCATCAGTAATCACACATATCATTATACTATAATGTAATTAAACCTAAGGCTAAAGTGATGACCCTTGACGAATTTGCTTGCTTCATACTGAAACAAAATTAAAAAAAGCTTTTTTAAATAAAAAATATTCAAACGTTAACAAGTAAGAAGTATCAATTTACAAAACTTTTGTCGAAAATAGAAAAACTAAATTTAGAAAATGTTAGCACTCTTCTGAAAATTAGTATGTTTCTTCCAAGAATGGGTCAGTTTGTTGAACATTTTGTGCCAAAGTTTGATATGCCTTTGCCCCGATTTCATTTTATTTCTTTTATTTACATTTTGTTAATTGAAGAAGAGCATTGATCTCCGTAGACCTTTTACAGGGTCAGCCAGAGAGCACTGTCTATTTAATTGGCGTTCTCCGTAAAATAGTTAAGCAACAGAGAGAATCAGACCCTTAACCACTAGACAACGGTAAGAAGATAGTTAACTGTATCTTAATACTCTGTGCCAGCTGGCAGACCAGTTGTCACGATATGGGTGCTATATAAATCACCCAGATGTGGGTACTGGACATATATTCCACACATAAACATATCTGTTTTAATTAAAGGTAAAAAAAGTTGCACATTCAAATAGTTTTCTAACACACCACAACACTGTTGAACAAGCCAAATTATCTTGTAATTGTCTAAGTATATGAAGTATATGCTTTGTCTTCTAAACTGCATCAGTGATATTTAATTTTCACATCTGCTTTCGGAAGAATCTATTGTTCTAATATTGAATCCTAAAAAATCTGAAAGCCCCCCTTTGAAATTTGATATAAAACACTACACTCCTCCGTTCAAACAGTTGTAAATAGTTATCAGCTGTTGAACAGTTCAACTCATATAACCAATAAGTGCAATTGCTAACAAATACTAACTAGAATTAGCCTATTATGGTTTTATTGTCTAGCAATAAACGGCTTGTAGAGTGCATACCTTTTAACCCATACTTGACACCGTCATGAAACCCTGACCTCATATAACTTAGACTAAGGCAAAAGAAAGGGAGAAACACAGAGAATCATATGACTTACACAGAGCTGTGAAGGCTCCCTTGGCGTACTCCACTGCAGCTCAGGCCAAGACATTAAAACTAATAGTTATGCATTATAATGCTAAGAACATCAGTCCCTAGTACGAGCACAAAACAGAGTCTGATAATATTTTCACTGAAAAAACTAATTGAGCTGAGTTCCCCATGTGTGATTTGCATAACACTTTCAAAATATTTTAGTCTCTTACTCTCTGAGTGACACATTACATCTGTATAGATACAGTAGTTGCAATATAGGGCTAAACAGCCAAATGAAGGAGCATGTGACTCTACTCATAACCAGTCATTTTCACTTAATAATATGACAGGGCTGTACAAGAGTTCTGTGCAAGCCCTGGGTGTTTACTGTACTTATGGCCTGTCTTGACAATAGAAGTCAGTCCCTATTTAAGCATTGGCACACCACAGCATTTGAGAAAGGTTAAAATAGTTGTTTATTATCATCATTGAACTTCTGCTTAAGTGAGTTAGGGTCAGAAAAGAATTTGAAGGAAACCTTCTGTGCTGCTGAGTTGTGAATGCAAAGACTTGGATGACTGTATTTCTGGAACTAGAGTTAGGAGCATTTTCTTTGCTTAAAGTGTTGCCCTTTGGAAATATTTGAAAAACTGGGACTTGAAGCTTCAGAAGAGAATCTTTCTGAAAAGGGGCTGGGGGGGGGGGGCTGCTAGTGACACAGTGTTTGCAAAGCCTGTAGGTACAACTGCGTTTTCTGGTTTGACTGTGATATATTAACCCTGCAAATTAAAATTGGGTCATACTGACTGTCTTTTAAAGCATACAGGTAGAAATGGGCTACCTGGCTGATGTAGTAAAATGTGCATCAGGGTATATGGAGACTATTACCTCCTGTATGAATGCATTGTGTCAAGCTAAGCGCTGCATTTTGCTACAGCAAACAAAAAACTGCTACTGGAAAATTATTTGCATAAGGAAATTCCTAGCAAAGGTTTGCTATTGCTCTAAAGTATTATGTTATTGTACTGAAAACATCTCTGTTATTTCTTACTGTCCTAATGCATGTTTTATCTTTAAAGTTAACTCTATTTAGTATAAAAAGAAAAGAAATCTAAGAAAACTAGTTCTAAATACAGTTTCCTGTTCAGAGTGCATCTAGGTAAGTGCCAGCCTATTATAATGGAAATAAAAGAGCAGATTATATGCAAACTTTGTTTCTTAAGTGCTACAAGAAGTAGTTTGCTTCTTCAATATCTTAGAATCAGGCTTAACAATATTGATACTTGACTTCTTATCCTGCCAATATGTGACCAGCCCGTCTTACCTGACATACATTACACATATTATCCAGTTATTTTTCCCTTTGTTTTACACATAGTATCCAGTTATTTGTCCCTTTGTTTTACACATAGTATCCAGTTATTTTTCCCTTTGTTTTAGACATAGCATCCAGTTATTTTTCCCTTTGTTTTACACATAGTATCCAGTTATTTGTCCCTTTGTTTCCCATCTTGAAGTTTTTCTTTCTCCTTTATTTTATTCCAAACAACTTGTTAAACCTAAAAATTACTTCCCATTAGAGAAGGGCCAGCCTCGTAATGTACTATCTGAGCTATCTGTTTTCACTTAGAATCCCATAATGCACACGAGTGCCAGCACCTTATTACATTTATTCTCCTTTCTGAATTTCAGGTGTGCTTACACACGTCTAGAGCTCATATAGCCATAAGGTAAGATACTAAGACCACCAATATATTTCCAAAACCACGTATTAGATCCCGTGACCAAAAGGTTAGTTTATTCCAAATAATAACAATAAGTTGACTGTTTTTGTCCCTAAAATTCAGGACTTCTTCAGAAAAAAATATAGTTGCATGGACTACACATCTTCTTTTTGGTTTCTATCTTTAAATTCTACCTAAATGCATCCGTTGAAAATGACTCCAGTCAGTCATAGAAACCAGCATGACATCGGCATCACACCTTAATTAAATGCAAAATAAATGGTTGTCTTACACACACCAAAGAAGATAAAGGGCAGCATTCACAGCCCAGCCCTTCACATTTTCATAGTGGTAATCCATGCTACATGCTTATGCAAATGACACCTTTCAGGATGACTATGAAAATGCAGAAGTGTATCCCTACTGAAAAAAGTGTAACATGCTTAAGGCATAAGAGATAGGGGACAGTTAATATGCAGATAAGGGACATTAGACAACTGTGTATCAGTAGGATTCATGTGGATGAACCTAAAAGGACTTCATTTGCATACTAAACATGTAAATGACCCTGAACTTATGCTAGTAAGCAGCGATTTACAAAGGGGAAGCCACGGTGGTACAGTGGGAGCATTGTTGCCTCACAGCAAGAGGTTCTCCTGTTCAATTCTCGGCTGTAGTGCCTTCTGTGTGGAGTCTGCATGTCCTCCCCACAGTCAAGTGGCCTCCAAAAGACATGCATGAATGGGCGTGCCTTCACTGAAGGTTGGGCATCAGGCTGGCAACTTGGCACCATAAAAATCTACTGCCATTCATTAGCAGGCCAGAGTTCCACTGTGGCAACCCCTAACTGGGAAAAACCAAAAAGACCAACAACATAAGGAGTTACAAGGGGAAAGGAAAAAGGAATATGTACTGCCATACATTTTAAAAAGCGGTACAATTATGGACTTTACTTAATTTTCTTATTGTATTTTAATGCTTCTCCATACATGGCCAAACTACTGAAGTGATTGTTTGGGGAAATGTTTCATTTTGATGTCAGTAAAGGGATTCTGCACGCACAGACAAACTACTGAATGGGTCATTGTGAGAAATTATTAATTCTGGTACTTGTGCACACTAGTGAAGGGATCAGTGGTGAAAATGTTTCACTTTGGTATCGGTGAACTGCTTGTGCATACATGAACAAACTACTGAAGGGGTTGTTGGGGAAAATCATTAATTTTGGTGCGTGTGCACACCTAATCAAACTATTGAAGGGATTGCTGAGGAAAATATTTCATTTTGGTGTCAATGAAGTGTTTGTGCAGACATGGACATACTGCTGAAGGGATCACTTGGGGAAATATTTCATTTTGGTGCTTGTGCATAAATGGACAGAATACTGAAAGGATAGCTGGGGAAATATTATTACAGGAAGAAGCTTTCATTGTATTACTTTGATTCAGTAACTGTTTAGAAAACTGAGTATATGTCTCTTACCTACTGGAAAGTACTAAAGTACGGATGATATCTTGACACAACCATGTACTACTAAAATGTATGATAACCACTAAAAATGTATGTGATCTCCCTTATCAGTTAATAATTTCCAACTATTTCCTATCAGTTAATAATGTCCAACTATTTCATGTGTGTATTCTAGAAAATTTTGAACATCTGTGTCTCTACTGTTGAACAAATGTCCATTTTGTAATATTTCACTGTATGTATATATGTTATGTATGTCTAGAGCTTTGCTCCCCAGGCCACCGCTGAAAATGGAACTATATCCAGTTGGACTTTCCCGGTTAACAAATGTAAAATAAAATAAATAAAAATAAAATAAATATTTCATTTTGGTACTTGTGCATAGTTGGTGAAACTACCAAAGGGATCACGTATGGAAATGCTTTATTTTGGTGTTATTTGACTGCTTGTGCATACTTGGTCAAACTACTGAACGGACTGATGGGGGAAGTGTTTCAATTTGGTGTCAGTGAACTGCCTGTACATAAGTGTACAAATTACTGAAAGGATTGTTGGGGGAAATATTTTATTTTGATGTTGGTAAGGTACTTGTGCAGACATGGACATATTACTGAAGGGATCACTTGGGGAAATGTTTAATTTTGGTGGTTGTGCATAATTGATCAAACTACTGAAGGGACCCTTGGGGAAAATGATTTATTTTGGTGCTTGAGCATATTAGGACATGCAACTGAATAGATTACATGGGGTAATGTTTCAATTTGGTGTCTATTTACACATGGTAAAATCACTGAAGGGAAATGTTTTATTTTGGTGCTTGTGCACACATTTTGAAACTACTGAAGGGATCACTTGGGGAAATGTTTCAATTTGGTGCCTGTGCATACTTGGCAAACTACTGAAGGGGCCGTTGGGGGAAATGCTTCATTTTAGTGCTTGTGCACACTTTTTGAAACTACAGAATGGATTGCATGGGGAAATGTTTCATTTTAGTGCTTGTGCACACTTTTTGAAACTACAGAATGGATTGCAGGGGGAAATGTTTCATTTTAGTGCTTCTTCATACTTGGTAAAACTACTGAAGCGATCGCAGGAGGAAATGTTTCATTTTGGTGTCAGTGAAGGGCTTGTGCATACATGGTCAGACTGCTGAAATGATCACTGGGAAAAGAATTTATTTTCTGCATTCTTAGATAAACTACTGAAGGTGTTGTGGGGGGAAATAATTAATTTGCGTATCAGTGAAGTGCTTCTGCATTCTTGGACAAAATACTAAAGGGATTGCTGGGGGCAAATTCATGGATTGCAACTCAGATATCAAAGATGAAGCACTGCTTTTAACAAGGGTTGTGCATATCATGTGGATATTAGAATATGAATCAAAAGAACACCTTATTAACATACACACATTTCTCATTTGCATCTAATTATATGTAAGGCATTTTTCAGTGTAAATGTGTTCTATGAATCTCGCCTTTGCTATGCTTATTCCTAGACATCAGTGATGTCTATATCATATTTGCACAAATGACAAGAATAGCACCTAAAATGCAAGATAATCATCAGCCACCTCCCCCTCTCCAAAGTCTCACTATAACACATCATTAGCACTAAGTATACATCAGCTGTGGTGGTGCTGCGGTAGCATTGTCGCCTCACAGTAAGACGTTGTCCTGTTCGATTCTCAGCTAGAGCGTCTTCTGTGTGGAGACATGCGTGAATGGGCATACCTTCGTTGAAGGTTGTGCATTAGGGCTGGCAACTCGGCACATAAAAATCTACTGCCAGTCATTAGTGGACCGGAGTTCCGCTGTGGCGACCCCTAACCGAGAAAAGCCGAAAGACACAACATAAAGAAGAAAAAACAAAGAATAAATTTTTAGATTTTTGTTACCCTTAATAGTAAACAGGCCTCACCGTGGAGTCCAACATCACTGTTTATTTTAGAGAAATTCTGATTATGTTGCCACTTTTTTCTTTAATTACATCTTTTTGCTCTGATACCGTTTTTCCTCTGAGATGACATCGCTCAAAGTAGTGAAGATTCCAATGTTCCTTGCTGTAAATTGTATAGGTTAAGCACAGCCTCTTATGCCTAAACAAAACTTTTGGTCCCAGTTGGGAATAGCACCTTAAAAGGAACTAGGCATAGTAACTTAAGTTTAAGTCTTAGACTTAGCAGAGTCACATGTCTGGTATAAACTAAATGAGCTTTTATCTAGTCTCAGCAGATAAGTCCTTTTCACAATAAACTTTCAGTTCATTCCATTTTGGTACTTTCTAGGCTTTCATAATAAGCACAGTATTTATGTCATCTATAAATATATGGCTGAATGAGTTCTTATTTTTCTCTGGCACTTTGTGTTAGTGACTGACAAGGGACAGTCATGTGCATTTTTTCTGTATCTATGTTTTTTTCAGATAACCTCATTCATTATGCAGGCACAGTCCAAACAAATTTTACACAGTTAGTTACCAGCTTCTAATTTTATCTATTTATTTAATTATTTTTCTTTAAATATTTTATTGCTTTTCCAAGAAAAGGTAACCCTGAAACATACAGTCCAGGTTCAGTTAAATTCGATACTTTCCTAGTAACTCAACCAACTTAGAAAACTAATTTAATAGAATGACGTTTACATTGTTTTATCTCAAACTGATAAAGAAAGCTGAATAATTATATATAAAGAATAAAATTAAAACCAGTATTAATTTTGCATAAAACTTATCAGAATAAAACATATGGTTCTATTAGGTAATTCAACTATCATAATACATAGGGCATTAAACAAGAAGGTAAATTTAACAAGTAGAAATACAGTCAAAGTAAAAAGTAATGAAGCTCCCCTTGAGTAGTAAGTACCCTGAGTAGTAATTATCTATAAAAATATTGAAGTATTAAGGAAACACTAACATGACTTATCTGTAGGGCCCAAAACAGTAGAGCATATTGACCACTTATGGAGAATTTTATCCTCTGCACCTTGCTTCCTGGTGATTTGCCAGTCATAGTAGTATATTGATTTTAAAATCTGCTAACATTCTGTGATTAAATGAGGAGATGCACTTATCCACTGGCATCTAATAACCTTCTTAGCACTTATCCAATAGCATGTAATAACCTTCTTAGCACTTATCCAATGGCATGTAATAACCTTCAGAGCACTTATCCACTGGCATGTAATAACCTTCTTAGCACTTATCCAATGGCATGTAATAACCTTCTTAGCACTTATCCAATGGCATGTAATAACCTTCTTAGCACTTATCCAATGGCATGTAATAACCTTCTTAGCAGTTAACAATAGGATAAACAAAGAAAGTGATCCCTGAAAGGTTGGCCAACTAGCATATAATGCCAATTCTCCTTTTTCTATGCCAGTAAGAGAAAAGAATGGTTCTGTTTTACTCCAAAACTCACTGCAAACATTAAGGCAACATTCTCTGATGTGCATCCATGATAACTCTAAAGCTCACTCAAGACAACACAATGAGCATCTCATAGACAACATCAGGTAGGCCACTGAACAAGCCATGCTGGGGCTGTGTACTGGAAACTGAAACTTCATATACAGGACCACATCATGGCTCATGGCTATAATAATTCTGAGCTGACTTCAGCTACTCATACTCATCATCTGCTGCGGACATCACAGCATAATCTTTGCAGTGGTCACTGTTGTTGTGACAGCTGCACCAGAACATGTTCCCACTCAGTGCTGTTTGTAGTTGTGACATACCCATCTATAATAATTTGTCCTTGCTTTGCACAAATGCAGTGCCATAGATGCCAGAAAGGATATTAGGCAAATTATGGGGCATGCCATCCTCTGCCATTAGTGACCTGATGTAGGTTTCTGTATGGTCCTGTGCATGCAGTAGCCGCCATCCTCAGTGGTACAGATGAACTCCATTTTTGTTCCTTTTTGACATTCAGATACCAAAAGTATGTCTTTTCACATGTCACTACCCAAATGTAATGCATTTATCAGTTCAATGTCAGATTTCTGTCCCATTATAAAATAAGCCACAGTTGTACTATAACTTACAGCCTGTTGGAACAATAATGTCTTAGAATGAGTTGACTACAGCCATAGCATTCACAACAGCACTGTGCACACGCTGGATGCAAATTCTATCTTGTGCACAGCCCATACAAACTATACCAAATACACCAACTCTGAGATTGCACTACAGCGAGAAAAAGGGAATATTCCCTTTCTGCACTGTATGGAGATCTCTGTTTAACTGTATGAAGTTTTAAAACCTCGATCATATGGTTTCCGCCATATGAAATTCAAAGTTCTGAAACTTCAATCACTTAAATGGAACCCAGCTATATACATATATAATGTGATATACAGGTAAACAAGAATTCTCTTATGTCTTCTATTCACAGCCACAGAAGAAATAATGTACAATAAGGCTAAGCACGAAAGAAGAGTAGCCTGGCTGGTTGAATCCTCTGTTAAGTATGAGTGAAGTCATATATAATACTATTTGTTTTAAATAATTTTATTACTGTATGTATCTAACTATCTATCTATGTAAATAATCATTACATAAGTGCATTATTCTATCTTAAACTATTTTACAACAGGTACAAAAAGGTTTACGCTGTACTCCATTTAAAACTTTTTTTCTGTAGTGGAAACATTTTTACAGCACTGTAGAATAAAGAACTGCAGTGAAACCATTACACTTCAAACAAATGTAACAGATATGTCAATATAAACAGCATCATTTTATGTTTAACTGATTACGTTTAATATTTAGAAAGGACATTTTAGTACTGTAGTGAATATAAGACACAGAAACATGTACAGAACTTGAAAGGAACACACTGCCTTTCCAAGTACTCACAAGCACTTCCTATGTGACTTCATCTGAAGTCTGCATAAGCACTGCTTATATCCTTCTTCCCAAATACACAAGCACTTCCAATATGAGCACTCCCATTGAATGCAAAAGCAGGCCCCGTACACAACTTCTACTTCAATAAAGTTTTATATTAATATAAAATTGTTATAAGAAATGAAATGACATGTAACATGATGTGTAGATTTATTGTGCATTTTCTCTTTTGTTTCTCCACACAACCTTTTTTCTCTGTTTTTATCATTTTTGTTATACATTTCTTTCTTTTTTATTATCTTGTCTCTCTCCCATTTATTTTACTTTTTTACAGATTCAAATCCTTCTGGGGTATCCCAGCCACTGCCTCCCAGGTTATGGGGTGCTCATTCTCTCCCCATTTAGAGACAGCCTCAGTAAAGTGCAACTTCCCTTAAGAGCACACAGAGAACACAGTCAGTCTGGGGCTGGTTTCTTCCTTTCTCTCCCGATCCCCAATAAGACTCCCCACTGGCACAGCTATAGGGTTCAGATCTCAGCCTAGTGGTCAAGCCAAAATCTTCAACACCCTCTCTGTTCAACCAGTGCTTTGTGTCCCTGTCTAAGTAGCTGACACACACACACACTTTGAGATTTGATTTATAGACAAACACACATACACGCCTAGGGCAGGCTGGCACAGGTTGTTCAGCTATGCACCCTTTCTGCCTAGACTATAAAGTAGTACCAACTGCCACCAACCACTACTATCAGCTGCCATAAAGGCCCTTACCAAAGGGTGTCCAATTTTACTGTGCAACATTATTATTATTATCCAATTAGTAAGTGTGACGAACAGCAAGGCTGTTGGAGTGGCTTTGTACAGTATCGCCAAATACATGCAGGTACTGTAGAGCTTAAGTTATCAGCACACAAAACAGCCACAGTTGAAAGGTTTAAAAATATTTAATAATAAATAATAAAAACACAAGACAATACCTATTACTTCAACACAATGACATTATAGAGTTCAGAAATCACAGGAAATACTCTAAAACAATATTGTAGTATAGTCTGACAAATATAGAAAATAGCTAGATTTCTTTCGGCTTTTTCCCAGTTAGGGGTCGCCACAGTGGATCACTGTCCGCTCATGATTGGCAGTGGAGTTTTATGGTGTTGAGTTGCCAGCCCGGCGCCCAACCTTCCACAGAAGGCACACACACGCACACACTTCACACCTAAGGCCAATTTAGAGTGTCCAATCCACCTACAGCATGTCTTTGGGATGTGGGAGGAAACCAGAGCACCCGGAGGAAACTCACGTGACCACAGGGAGGACATGCAGACTCCGCACAGAAGGCACCCCAGCCGAGGATCGAACTGGAGAACCTCTTGCTGTGAGGCGGCAATGCTAACCGCTGCACCACCGTGGCTGCCCTTATAGAAAAAAAGCTAGACTAATGTGGCTAAATTCCTATCTATCTCTAAGAGAAATTTCTGTTCTAAATACTATTTACATACATAGCAAGCAAGTGCTGGTGACTGGATGTTCTTACTAGATCCAAGACAAGATACAAAATGCTCTTCTTTCTTTCTGAGATAGCCCTTAAATTGATAATACACAGTACTGCTGAGTCATTTCAGATTGCATCATTCTTGTCACCTCTGCTGAAGTTTCACAGGCTCACAGAACACCAGAATTTAACATATCTTTTTAATCTTGCACCTGCCAGCAAGCCACAGCAATAAAGGACACTTTACCTGTAAAATGCAGTAATTATCTCTGTCTTAAAAATAGAAATAATTTCCTAGCCCAGACATCCTGTCTGCAAGCTTGAAATCAAACACAGTTGTAAAATTCTTTACTTAACAGCTTTCTTCCAGCAGGGTGCACTGTGGTTACATTTATACAGCTCAGTACATCATATAGTTTAATCCTAACATATTTTCTCTTTACATTTGTAAAACAAGCCTGTGTATTATATTAATATTTACAATGACATAGAATTATCTACAAAATTCTATCTGGCTGGGCTGGCAGCCCTTCAGTTTTTCACATTTCTCCCCCCTGAGAACTCAAGCTAGTTTTTCAAGTGTCCCTTGAGAAACATTGCTTGAGAGGGTTGAGTCTATCTGGGTATACCTTACCCCATTCCCTGTCTTGAGACCCCATCTGTGTTGGCATTGCTAACTCCACTGTGGTGCTGCACTGACATATCATATGCTTGCAACCTTAGGCTCCACCTGAGTAACTTGGAATTTTTCTGGCTGGCTCGATGTAACCATATTAGGGGATTGTGATCTGGAACTACAGTGACTTTTCTTCCATACAGATAAGGCTGAAGTTTCTGCAGTGCCCACACTATGGCTAGACATTTCTTTTCTACAGCTGCATAGCATTCCTCCCTAGGCTGAAGCCTACAACTGAGATAAACCACTGGGTGCTCTTCTCCCTCTGAAGAAATCTGGCTAAGTACAGTCCCCACCCCATGGTTTGAGCAACCACCTGCACAACAAATTATTTGCTGTAATCTGGACTGGCTAACACAGGGGGTCCTCCCAAAGCTTCTTTAAGCTTCTGGAATGCCTGCTCACATGCTGGGGTCCACACTACCTTATCTGGCTTATTTTTCCTTGTCAGGTCTGTGAGGGGAGCAGCTATGGTACTATAACTGTGGATGAACTTTCTGTAGTACCCTGCTATCCCTAAGAATGCCCTGACCTGCTTTTTGGTAACACGTGCAGGCCATGCCTGAATGGCTTCCACTTTCACAGGTTCTGGCCTGATCTTACCACTCCCCACTCTATATCCTAGGTAGGAGACCTCTGCCATACCCACCTAATGGTCAACCCTACCCACTGTAGTCTGCCCAGCACCTCCCTGACATGCTGAGGGTGCTCTTGCCAGGAATGGCTGTAGATGGCAATATCATCTAGGTACGCAAGGGCAAACCCTAATGCTCCTGTTAAGATATGATCTACCAACCTCTGGAAAGGCGCTGGGGCATTTTTCATCTCAAAGAGCATCTTTGTGATCTCATACAAGCCAAAAGGATTTACAAAGGGTGACCTCTCTCTAGCACTGGGAGTCAAGGGCACCTGCCAATAACCCTTGGTAAGATCAATGGTGGTAAGATACTCAGCCCAACCCAGCTGCTCTAGGGCTTCATCTGTCCTTGGCAAGGGGTAAGCATCTGACTCTGTGTGACTATTTAATTTCCTGTAGTCCACACAGAACCTGGTGCTGCCATCCTTCTTTGGCACCAGCGCCACTGGGGAGGCACAGGGACTGTTGGACACCGAATTATCCCTAGTTCCAATATCTCCTCCCTCAGAGTCTGTTTGACTCTCTCAGGCACACTATAAGGGGCCTGCCTAATAGGCCTTTGGGGTCCTGTATCCACCTGATGCTGCACCAGGTACATCCACCCTGGTTTCATAGTGAACATGTCTCCAAATTCCTGTAACACTGTTCGGATTTGTCGAACCTGGGTAGGAGATAGCTGCTGGGACATTGCTACCTCTTCCAATGAGGTGTCAGTCCTAGCCTCACTGAGGAGATCAGTCACCAGATCTCCCACAGACTCCTCCTGCAATCCACTGCAAATACTCAGCACAAGGGCCTCTCTATCATGGTAAGGTTTCATAATGTTAACATGGTACAATTTGTGCTCCTGCTTTCTGCCCAGCAGTTCCACCATGTAGTTAACATCATCATCATCATCATCAGCCCCCTTTTTTACCACCTTTCTACATGGGGTCGAAGTATCGTGTTGTCGCTAACTCTCTCGATTCAGTGCCACACTCCTGTCTTCTTCAACACACATACCTGACTGTCGCAGATCTTCTTTCACACAATCCATCCACCTCTTTGCTGGACGTCCTTGCTTTCTCTTACCTTTTTCCTGTCTGTCTACCAGATTGTCTTCTGACCTTCCTTACCACCTTGTAGAGTCCCTGTCAAGCTGCTTGCAGCTTGCTGTGTCTGACAGGAATGAGAACCATCACCTACTGCCCTACAGCTACTTTTTAGCTTGAGCATTCCTGTCATACCACACCTTTTCCTGTTGTTGGGCTTCTGCCAGGTTCTTCTGGGCCGGGCCCATGAGTTCCCTGAGCCTTGTTCTGAGGTTCAGGACATATGCCACAACAGACTCTGTGAGATGCACACTCACCTTCCCACTCATCTCAAATTAAATCTAGACGTCCTGTCACCCTATGCCCATACAGCAACTCAAAGGGTGAAAAAAACATGGATTTCTGAGGAACCTCTCTGTAAGCAATCAAAAGATGGGGCAAATATCTGTCCCAATCCCTCTTAAACTGGTCTGCAAATGCCTGTAGCCTGGACTTGAGTGTAGAGTTTAACCTCTCAACAAGATCATTAGTCTGGGGATGGTAGGGGGTGGTCTTCAGGTGCTTCTCCCCACAGTACTTCCACAGACAAGCCAGCAGGCCTGACATAAAACTGGCACTTCTGTCAGTCAGTATTTCTTTTGAGAAACCTACCCTGCTGAAAATCTCTAAAGGATTTGACACCTTTTCTGCCTCAATGAAGGACAAAGCCACTGCCTCAGGGTATCGTGTAGCACAATCCACTACCACTAGGATATACTTTTTCCCTGTGGAACTTGGACTACTCAGAGGCCCACTATATCCATAACTACCCTCTGAAATGGCTCCTCAATCACAGGCAAAGACATCAAAGGAGCTTTTACCTTGCCTCCTGCCTTGCCTACCTTTTAGCACTGCTCACAGGATGTGCAGTACCATGTTACATCCCTGAAATCCCAGGTCAATAAAAGTTCTGCTTAATACATCTCTTTTTATGTTTCATGCCCATATGACCTGCAAAGGGAATATCATGGGCTATGGCTAGAAGTGGCAGATGGTAGGCTCTAGGTACTACCAACTGCTGTATCCTCTCTCTTTCTAGCCCTCGCTCAGGGGTCCACTCTCAAGACAGTTACCCTTTGTCCCAGTATACAGATTCCCCATTCCCTTGAGAATCAGATGCCTCACTAGCTACCTGCCTCAGGCCTTGTAATGCAGGGTCTGAGAGCAGAGCCTGATCAACTATCTCTTTGTAACCCTTCCCAGCTCCCCTTCCACAGGAAGTCTGGTATCCTCTGACAGCAGTGCCTCACTGTCAGCCTGGGTACTTCTACTCATCTCTGCCCTTGTAGTCACTCTGTCCAAGGGACCATCAGTACCAACAAGCAGTTGCGGCTCACCTTCAGTTTCACTGCTACAGGGTAGCTCCCTACCTGAAGTAACCACCTCACCAGTCCTGGCTGCAAATGTGCGGTCTGACTGGGTTTCTCCCAGGCTACCAGACCCACATGCTTGTCTCCAAGCCTGAGTGCATGTAACTGCACTAGCACATGGTACTGCTTCATCAAAATCCTTCCTTATCAGGACATCTGCAGGATGATAGTTTGGTACACCTATTGTCTCAAGACAACCAACTATTGGCATTTTGTCTTTCCCACTTACTGGCTCTCCAACCTTTTGTTCCCCACCTTGCTTCTGTGGACATCTATATGCCGGGTCTATATTAGAACACCGAACATTCAAAATGTTAAGTGTTCTAATATCAAACCCTACCAATCAAAAATACTAAACATTGAACATTCAGAACAGCAATTTTTTTCCTAGGGAAAACATTCACTGTTCCAAAACACATACACACAACACAAGCACACCAAACAAACAGCAGTCCACACACATACACCTAAACTCTTACACTTAACCCTACACTAAACTATACACACACCACTAACTATCCACTTACCTTAACCCAAACCCTAACCCTAAGGTCCGTCATTATTGCACACTCACCTCACCCGCACCCTAACTCACCTAACCCACCCTAACCCTCACGTCCACACAATCGCACACATACCTAATCTGCGCCCTAACCCTAACTCACCTAACCCGCCCTAACCCTCATGTCCACACAATCATACACATACCTAACCCGCACTCAATCACACACTTACCTGAACCCGACACATAACTTTCCACCAGAGTACTGAAAATACCAAGGCAACAGATTAGACAACCGAATTCTTTCCCTAGGAAAAAATTTGTTTTTCTGCTTCTACGATATTTTCAGCATTCGCTGGAAATGGGTCGATAATAGAACACTTGATATTTTAAATGTTCGGTGTTCTAATATAGACCCTATATAACACATGGCCCCACTGGTTGCATTCAAAACATTTAACCCTAGGTCCTGGACATGTACCTGAACTAGTGGCTTCCCCTGCTATTGGCAGATTCTGTTGGATCTGTTTGGGCTGCCCACCATGGGTTCATTTAGACCCATGAGCAGCACTGGGTGTCCCTTTCCTGTGCAGTGATGCCCTACTTGCTAGGTATATTCTCCCTTCTTCCCCAACTCATCTGAAATAGCACATTGTCTATTAGCTAACCAGATCTTCGTATCTACAGGCAAAGTGCTAAGGGCTTGTTCCCTCACCAAAAGGTCTGCCAGCCCTTCAAAAGTGGTGACCTGACATCCACTCACCCACCTATGAAAATAAGTGCTTAGTTCGGCAACATATTCACACACACTTTCATCTGCCTTGCGTCTATGCTCACTCAATCTTTTCCTATAAGTTTCAGGTGTTAGCTTAAAGAATTCTAGCAAACAATTCTTTACCACATTATAGTTTAAAAAATCAGGATCAGACAGTTTGGAAAGGACATTTACAGCTTTACCATGGAGTAAGGTGGTCAGGAACCATACCCAGAGCCTTTGGTCAACATCATACTGTTTACATACCCTCTCAAATACATGAATGAAACTATCAAAACTATCCCCCTCTGTAAATTGTGGAAGCAATTTACTGACCTTTTGTGCTTCTGGGGTCCAGTTACTTCCTTCCCCATTACCTCCATGACTATGGCGAAGTGTCAGCATCTCCTTTTCATGTTGCCTCTGCTTCTCCTTCTCCACAGCTTCCATTTCCAAATGCCTGGCCTCCAACCAAGTCTCTTTAGCTCCAGATGGATTTTTAAGTCCTCTGTAGAAAGGTTGAGCTGTCCATACTCTGAGTGTCATACATCTCCACAGCCACTCTGATCATCCTCCTGGTTGCTGTTCTCTAATGCAGCTGTGACCAAAACTGCAGTCATGTCTGCCTTAGTCAGGTTTCCATGCATCAGTCCTTTAGCCTGGCACATCTCAGCCAACTGGCTCCTTGTCAGCACCATACTCCTCTGCTGACAAGCTTGTCTGATCTCCCTAACTAGCTAAGCTAACAAAAGAAATAAAACAATTGTGATCTGAGCTCTGAATGTTCACTGCATGGCTGATTTAGAGTACAAAAACAACTTCAGTGATCACTGTACACAAGCCACAGGAATTCACTAGCCACACCACAGCAAGCCAATTAATATGTGATGTGGCTAACTCACCACTATCAACCAATTAATATTTGATGTGGATATCCCACCACTGCCAAACAATTAATATGTGGTGTGAATATCCCACCACTGCCAACCAGTTAATATGTGATGCCTGTGCACTGGCCCAGTAATCAAGGAGCCTCAATCCTCACCACTAGCACCAGCGAGGGGGGTCCACATTGGGAGGATAACAAGTACACATACAGTAAAGTACAATTTTCCTTAAGAGCACACAGAGATCACAGTCAATCTGAGGCTGGTTTCTCCCTTTCTCTCCCGATCCCCAATACGACTCCCCACTGGCACAGCTATAGAGTTCAGATCTCAGCCTAGTGGTCAAGCCAAAACCTCTAGCACCCTCTCTGTACAACCAGTGCTTTGTTTCCCTCCCCAAGTAGCTCTCACACACACACACACACACACACACACACACACACACACACACACACACACACACACACACACACACACACACACACAGACACACACACATTGAGATTTGATTTATATACAAACACAGACACTGTTGGGGAAAGCTGGCACAGGTTCTCCGGCTATACCCCCTTTCTAGACTATAAGGTAGTACCAACTGCCACCATCCACTACTATCAGCTGCCATAAAGGCTCTTACCATAGGGTGTCCAATTTTACTGTGCAATATTATAACTATCCAATTAGAAAGTGTGACAAACAACAAGGCTATTGGAGTGGCTTTGTACAGTATCACCAAATACATGCAACTACTCTAAAGCTTAAATTATCTGTACACAAAATGGCCACAGCTGAAAGATTTAAAACATATTTAATAATAAATAATAAAAACACAAGACAATACTTATTATTTCAACACTATGACATTATAGAATTCAGAGATCACAGGAAATACTCAAACAATATTGTAAGATAGTCTGACAAATATAGAAAACAGCTAGACTAATCTGGCTATATTCCTATCTATCTCTAAGAGAAATTACTGTTCTAAATAGTACTTACATACAGAGCAAGCAAGTGCTGGTGTTTGGATGTTCTTACTATGTCCAAGACAAGATACAAAATGTTCTTCTTTCTTTCGAGATAGCCCTTAAATTGATAATACACAGTACTACTGAGTCATTTCGGATTACATAATTCTTTTCACCTCTGCTGAAGTTTCCCAGGCTCACAGAATTCAAAATTTAACATACCTTTGCAATCTTGCACCTGCAAGGAAGCTGCAGCAATAAAGGACACTTTACATGTAAAATCTAGTAATTATCTCTGTCTTAATACAATAGAAAGAATTTTCTAGCCCAGACATCCTGTTTCCGAGCTTGAGATCAAACACAGTTGTAAAACTATTTACTTAATAGCTTTCTTCCAGCAGGGTGCACCATGGTTACATTTTTGAAGCTCAGTACAACATATAGTTTAATCCTAACATATAGTTCTCTTCACATTTGTAAAACAAGCCTGTGGATTATATTAATATTTACAATGACATAGAATTATCTACAAAATTCTATCTGGCTGGGCTGGCAGCCCCTCAGTTTTTTCACACAGGATACAAAATGGAATGAAGTAACAGCCAGAGAGATTGAAACAATGTTAAGAAAAGCCTATTACTGGAAAACTCTAGGTCCAGATGCAGTACCTAACTTCTGGTTAAATGTATTAACATCTTTGCATGAAGAGTTAGCCATGAGTAAGAACTATTTATATGCAGATCCCAAATAGACACCAACCTGACTAACAATGCTCCTACTTAAGACTGAACCTGCAAGCTACCTTAAAAAATAAAGACAGATAACTTGCCTTCCATCGATGTATAAACTATATACTGGAAGTGATGCAGACAGAGTTTATAACCATTAAAAAAACTCAATTATGGCAATAGAAAAAAAAAGGGCAATAAAAGAAAGTCATCTGGAACAAAGGATCATTTGTTGTTAAATAAAGTCATAGTGGAGAACTGTAAAAAAGAGGAAGAATTTAAGCATGGCATGGATTGTTTACAAAAAAAGCAGTTGATAGTATCCCACATTCATGGATAAAAGAGTACTTAAAAATGTATACGATACACCCTAGACTGATCGACTACATTGCAGTGACCATGAAACAGTGGCAGACCACTTTGCAATTAAGCCATGATAAGGGGCAAATTATTATTCTAGGGATAAAAATTCAAAGGGGGATATTCCAGGGTGATTCTCTGTCACAGCTGCTATTCTGCCTTGCCCTTAACCCATTAAGCTGTTTATTTAACAGCTTGGGCAATGGCTATAACTTGGCTCCTAGAAAACAACAAAGTGTAAAGTCTTCTCATCTTCTCTTTGTCAACAATTAAAACTGCATAACTCATCAGAAGAGGAACTGAAAGCACAACTGCAAGTTGTCAAAACTTTTTCAGATGATATAAGAATGTCATTTTGTCTTAAAAAATGTGCAAACTCAACCTTTAAAGCAGGAAAACTGCAGCATCAAGAAAACATCAGTTTGGGACAAGAATGTGATATAAAAGAACTTGAGCAAGAAGGAGTGTATAAATATCTGGGAATTGATGAAGGATCAACAATAAACCATGAACAAATGTGGATAAAACTTAGTAAGGAATACTTTAGAAGACTTAAATTAATCCTGAAAACAGAGTCGACATCCAGGAACAAAATCCAAGCTATAAACCAATCTGCACTTCCTGTCCTAACTTACAGTTTTGGAATGATTGACTGGCCCTAAAACTTGTTGCATAGATTAGATAGGAAAAGAAAAGGAAGGCTTGGTCTCCTTGAAATTGATTATATGTATAGATCTGCAGTTGTGGGGCTCCACACAAATCTGCTGACCTCACAAGACCCAAATGTAGTGAAACTTTTGAAACATGAGAAAAATAAATCTAAGATGACTTCCCTGCTTAGTCTAGCAGAAGCATATCAATGTCAAGCAGGAATGGAAATCAAACCACAATTAGATAAAAATCAGGCAGCAACTGAATGTGCCAAAAAACAAAAGAAAGAATATAAGGTCAAGGGCTAGATGAGAAGGCAAGAAATCTGGAAAATGCATAAATATAGTTGCAAGTATAGAATATTTTTGGAAAAACCTCATGTTGATCAGGAATGAATGCAGGAATGGTTAAGGAGAGGCAAATTCAAACCAAGAGATGAAAGGTTAATATTGGTGGCACAAGATAGTGGGCTACATACACATTGGTTTACAAAGTCCAGTGAATATGTGGGAGAAACATACAATGTAGGTTTTGTAAGACAGAATTGGAAACGGTTGCACACCTTGTTGCTGGTTGTGACATACCAACAGCAGAAGGACTGTATACTGAAATTCATAATAATGTGGCAAGACTGTTGCACTGGGGATTGTGCAAATATTATGGTACTGTTGCTGAAAAACACTAGAAACATGGGCCACAAAGCACATAGAAAATTATGCAGCCTACATTACATGGGATCATCCATTACCAACAGTTCAAAAGATAGATGCTAGAAAACCGGATATTATGGTTCAAGGAAAGAAGACAAAACTAGCATTGATCATTGAAATTGCCATTGACACAGTGATTACAGTGTCTTGCTTACAGAAAGGCAGAACGTTATAAAATATCAGGATTTGCAGGCAGAAATGAGAGCAAAGTGGAAGAAAGCTACCCAGACAGATCCAATAGTAGTAAGACCAATGGATCTTATAAAAAAGAATCTACAATCATATTTAGATGTACTACCAATATATGTAGCTCCATACAAATTGCAGAAGGAGTCATTACTGGGCACATTGTGGGTGCTGTGAAGAGTACTTCTGGCTGACATCAAAGACTGAAACAATACTAATTTCATGATCTTTAATTGTACTTTGACTTAGGAATGGGGTCCATTCCTGTCATGGTATTAGAAACCCAAAAGACTAGGAGAAATTTAAAAAAGGATAATTAACAG
>NC_056742.1:387579676-387609676 GCF_019279795.1 Protopterus annectens
GTACTCCTCAGTATGGAGAAAATCGATATATGTGGAGTAACAGAAACCTGGTTTAAGGCTCCAGAGAGCACCCCAGCACTACCAGGCTACAACTCATACCATACATTTTGGCCACATAACCCAAACCAAAATACAAAAGGCGGGGGCGTATCCATATTTATCAAGGATACCCACACCACCAGGTTAGTGGCACAGCACTATGCTTCAGAGATCATCCACGTGCAACTAACAACGGGTAAAACTGCAGTTCAAATTGTAGCTTGCTACAGATCAGCGACCGTGTCCCAGAACCCCCATTCTGCATTTCTAGAAACACTGTGAAACATAAAGGTCCTACCAAACACCCAAATATTGGGTGATTTCAATTACCCAAACATTAACTGTGAGAACTACTCAAGTACTAACTCCCTTGCCCAACATTTCCTAGAATTTATAAACTCAAACACCCTGGTTCAACTGGTCAACACTCCCACCAGAGGTGACAACATATTGGACCTGGTCATCACCAACATGGGCGACCAGTGTTCCACACTGGAGGTCAACCCCTCGCTGGTTAGATCTGACCATAAACAAATCACTTTGGATATCCACATTCCGCCCCCACCTCCGGACAAGAAAACCACCGTGAAAAACTTTTCAAATGCAAACTTCACGTTACTTAAGACCGAGGTGGAAAATTTCAAAGCCCCCATGCTGAAGGATAATGCTGTCCAAGCTACAAAATCATTTACTAATGCATTCTACGGGCACCTACAAGAATGCATGGATCATGCCATCCCAAGCAAAACCAAGACTCACTCCTCCAAGAAAAGGAAACCAGTCTGGTGGACTTCTGCTATAAACAAGTTATACAATAGAAGGAGGAAACTAGTACAGAAAAGAGTAAAATCCCAAGAAGGGAAGACATCCCTGATCAGTATCATCAATAAACTACAATCCCTCATAAAATCATCCAAGGCGAGCTTTGAAAGAAAAATTGCCAAGGACTCCAAAGATAACCACAAGACATTCTTTAGCTATGTCAAGAATCTAAGTGGCAATGCTCAGATCTGCTCGGAGTTAGTGCAGAATGACACAAAATACACTGACCCGACCAATATCATCAATATCCTGGCAGACAGGTTCAGCACAAACCTCACCCCCCTCTCACCCCCAAAAGGGCCTATAACCATACCAGAAGAATGTAGAGTCTCTGAAATCACAGACACTCAGGTTAAAACAGCCCTCTCCAAAGCCAAAAACACAGCATCAATGGGACTGGACGGTGTCCCAGGCTGTGTCCAACACAAGCTCAAAGACAAACTAACCCCTCACCTAAACACACTGTTTAAAATCAGCCATTCCACAGGCTATGTACCCATAGTGTGGCACACAGCAACGGTTATTCCACTCCACAAAGGTGGAGCCATAACAGACCTCGGGAACTATCGCCCTATAAGTCTGACTAGCTTGTTCTGCAAGGCTATGGAGTGCATCATCATGGAACTCATTAACAGAAACATTGGGAACCTCCAAACACTGGACCCTACCCAGTTCAGCTTTGTTAAGGGCAGATCATGCCTCCTAAACCTGGTGGACTTTTTTGAGACAGTTACCAAGGCTATAGATGAGGGAAAGGTGGTACACACACCCTACCTAGACCTTGCTAAGGCCTTCGACACCATTCCCCATTCTGGTATTATAGACAAGCTCACCAGCCTGAACATAAACCTGTACATCACAAGATGGGTTGCCAACTGGCTCACGGACAGAACCCACATGGTGAGAGTTGTGGGAACTAGGTCCGACTCTAAACTGGTTACAAGCGGCATTCCCCAGGGCTCAGTAGTAAGACCCCTCCTGTTCGGCATATGTTACGTTAAAAGAAAGTGTTTTTTGGGATTAACATCTTTTTCTGCTGGCTACTGTTGGGCTTCTGTTCTGTTTTGGATTGTTTGTTTCTTCCGCCCAGAGGTACAGGCAAGCACAGGAGGACTATGGATGACCCAAGTTTGCAGACGACTGCAAACTAGGGGCTATAATTGACTCTCTGGCTGACACAGACATCCTCCAAAAGGGTCTCACTGAGATGGATACCTGGTGTCAAAATCATGGCCTCAAGCTAAATGCCAAAAAGTGCATAGTCATCCCCTTAGGAAAAAACAAAGTACCCACAAGCTACCACATAGGTGGTAGTCCCCTAAATATGGAAGACGTAATAAGGGATCTAGGGACCCAAGTAGATAGTAATTTCACCTTTGATAATCACATTACCAAGGTGGTTAGAAAATCCTTCTACGTGGCTCACCTAATCACAAAATGGTTTGCATCCAGATCAAAAGAGGTCATTGTGCCCCTCTACTCATCACTCATCAGACCCATCATAGAGTACAATGCCCCATTTGGGATGTACCTTACAAGACACCTGTAACAGCTGGAAAGACCACAGAAGTACCTCACCAAGAGGATCACTGGCCTCAAACAGATGCCCTATGCAGCTCGACTGAAGAAACTCCAGCTGTACTCAGTTGCATACTGCCTACTCAGAGGTGATTTCTGCCTTACATACAAGGCCATTGATGGACATGCTCCACCTAAAGAAAACCTTATCCCCCCAAGCCACACACTCTAGGGATCTAAACCTCACCACAACAATAAATAGGATGTGCTGGAGGGATAGATTCCTGTCCCAGAGACTTCCCATGCTTTGGAACAAGATCCCGATCTACATTAGGCAGAGCTCCTCGCTAACACTCTTCAAAAGAAACCTTAACGAGTGGATGGGAAACAGAATGTTTACCCTGGTGAATCACTTCAGTAGCTCTGCTGGACAGAGGCACAGGGAACTAATCTAAGGGGGCGGCGAAAGCCAACACATTCTGGCTAGGCTTATAAATGCCTTCAGGCAGATAGCCTAGTACCTACCTATGAACCTATAAACCTATGTACTTTAGTAGTGCATTAGTATTACAAGAGTTTCAAGTGCAGTGTGGTTAAGGCAGAGGGAATTGGGAAGTTGTCATTTAGTGGGAGATTATGGCTTGATTAGGTTATGTGATTTGAGACATTACACTGGCATTTTCAGGACATGCATTTTTAGCTGAGAATGGAATTTTGGATAAGTGGATTTGTTTTTAAGTGAGGTTGGTATGGATTCCAAGATTGCGAGACATAGTACAGAGAAACAGTGATTTCTACATTAGAGTTTAGTTGAAGGGGCATGTGATGAGGGTGCAGAATGGTTATGGCTTCTAAGGTTGTAGGTTGGGGAGTTTTATATTAGTCTGGTAGCTACAGGAGAGAAAGTTTGGTTTTGAATAATTCTTATCCAGTATGGAGTTCTGCCCTTTGTTTGACAGGAAGCCATTTTGCTTTTTGTAGTGTTTTGGAATGGTGATCTTCTTTTGGTGAGTGTGCAACATATATGCATATTTTATTGGAGAGAGATTGAATGAGAATGTGATTTTGTTTTGTGGTATATGCTATGTAGGGAAGGATGTGTTCTAGTTGAGATAGTAAAATGCCTAGTCCTATTACAGTTCTAGAGGGTCTTGAAAGAAAGGGGGGTTTTGTAAACCCAGGAAAGTAGTAGGTTTATTTTCTTTCCTGTACTAATTGTAGGGAGAAGTTGAGAGAAGAATCTGGCCAGACTCCCCGGTATTTAATTGAGTTAGTATTTCTGAGGTTGGCATTGTTGCGGTCAGTAATTTGCAAGGTGGAGATAGCTTTGTTTTGCTTTTGTTTTGTCCCAAAGAGCATGTCTTTTTGTTTTGGATGTCTTAAATATACATTTATTGTTATTTATGCAGCTAATTAAGTGGGGTACGTCTGACTGAAATTGTTTGTGTAAACCTGTGAGAGATTTATTTCAGCAGTAAAGTCTCCTACGGGCTTTTGAGGTGAGATCTATGCCTAGCATACAGGGCATTGTCAGTCCCCACTCTGATGGACATCCTGCATATCCACAAAACAAACAGTACCAGAATAACCCATTCTAAAGACTTAAACCTAGCTAGTGATATAAATACAACCTGCTGGAGAGATAGGTTTGTATCACAGAGACTACCCTGTTTATGGGACAGGCTCCCCATCCATGTGAAGCAGAGTTCCTCCCTAACCCACTTCAAGTGCAATTTGGAAAATTGGATGGGAAACTGGAAAGTCATCCCTGGTTTGGCACCTATGTCTCTAATGCAAACAAGTAACCTATACATAGTTCATCTCCCAGGACCATGCTTACACTTATCAAGGGTATCAGAACTTGTCAGAGATATGGGATGCATGGCTAGGCTTAAAAAGGCTGTTCATAGGTTCATAGGTTCATAGGTTCATACTAGGCTATCTTACCTAGCAGGGCATTTTATAATCCCAGTGTGTGTTGTGTTTTTCACTTTTTTTTTTATATTTTTTTTAATTTTGCCCTTTTTTTTAGTATACTGTGCCTCTGCTGTACAGTGACACACAAGAAGTGATACCAAGAAGTAAACCCCCTCATCATCCACTCACCATCATCAGATTCCTCAGGAGAGAGAGAGTCAACCTGGACTCTGCTAACCTGGACTGGGATTTTATTCCAGAGAGTAGGGAGATTATGAATGCGTGGTCATTAGCCACAACAATAAATAGGATGTGCTGGAGGGATAGAACCATGACATCAGCATAGATAAAGAGTAGGAGGTGAGGTAAATCTAAGGTAGGCTGTTAGTAAATATACAGAAAAGAATTGAGGCAAGAATGGACCCTTGTGGAACGCATTGTTTCAGACTGGCTAGTGGAGAGAGAGAAAGGAAAGCATTTTAACACCAAAAATGTCAGTTAGAAAGATAGCTATAGAACCAAGGTAGGAGTCTGGGCTAATTCCTATAAAAATTGGAGGGTATAGATTATGATTTATTAGATTGAATGCCTTTGTCAGAACAATGAAGATGGCAATTTTGGGTTGTCCTTTGTCGACCCTGTCACTCGCCCAGTCAGGATAAAACAGACGAGCATTCATGGGTTCTGTTCAAGCAGTTTTTATGTACAAACACATCAGTACTGAGGCATAATAACTTTAACTTAGATAAACTAATAAACAAACTATCTATTACACTCATACATGCTCACTCTCTGACTGCACTCTCAAAATGGCACTGAAGCTAGCACATGCTTGCTATTTATATGCACATGCCGTCCCTGGAAATGCTTCTTAAAGTACAATATACATGCACTATTCTACACACCCCTAGTAGGATATCATCAGTTAGGGTTCATAGGATTTTTGAGGTGCTCCAGCCAGACCAAAATCTATGTTGTTTGTTAGAGAGAAGGTTAGAGTCTGATATATATTTTGTTAATTTGGGGTGAATATTTTTTTTCAAAAATTTTTGCCAGGGTGGGATGGATAGAGATTGGATAGTAGTGTGGGCATTTGGTGGAGTTGGGCTGTTATGGGATTGGGATTAATAAGGTAAGTTTCCTTATGTCTGGCATGCTTGGGCATATATTGAATAAATGCTGTATTTGGATTGTGATGTAATCCCTGCAGTAGGAGATGAACCTGGGGAGGATGACCTGATCCTGGAGGAGTGGCAAAGTTTATGTTTTCGAGAACTGGCAGAATGAATTTTACTTTAATATGCTTGAAATAAATTGGAGAATATGCGGGAGTGGGGGGGACTTCCAGATTTGGGAGTATGCTTACTATGGTCAGATGAGCTGTGGGCAGGTGACTGAATTCTGATACAAATTCTGGGAGGGTGTATGTGGTCTTCTTTGAGATATTTTGTTTCCTTCTTTGAGTTTGTTTAGCTCTTTCCAGTACTGTTTGGCTGTTTACAGAGTTTTTATTGATTTCATTAGCTGAATTTTATGCCTCCTAATGGCTTTCATTGAGGGGTTTCTGAGTTGAAAATATTTTTTTTCTTGTTTGTATTTGGGTTGGCTTTCCAAGAATGTCATGCTGCATCCCTGAATCTTTATAAAGATTTCTGTTCATCCATTAGCCATTCATTCTTTCTGTTTTTTTTACAGTGTAGTAATTAGTGGAGATGGTGTTTTGCAGGTTTCTTAGGAAGTTGGTGAATAATTCTGCAGTGAGGTTGACTTCAGTTGCATTTAGAATGTTGGACCATTCTTGGGGTGCTGAGGATGGATTTAAGTGTTTTGATACTGGACTCTGATTTTGTTCTAAAACAGAACAGTTGTAGCATCTTTTGGTGGGAAATCTAGTAGAAAATGGATGAGACAGTGGCTGTTAATAAATGGTTATATAACAAAACAACTGAGAGGTTGTCAGTGACTGAGTTTAAGGAGGGAGTGATTATTAGTGTTTAGATTTGGACAAATGTACAAGTTGATCTAGGTTATACTCAGTAAGTAGGTATGATTATGTAATTGTGGATTGGGCTTAGCATGTTAAGGTTAAAATCCCCAATAAGCAGTAGGTAATGTGTGTGTATTTGTTTTGGTGGATGTAATATTTTTTAAGAGTATTGAATTTGGCATAACTGTGGCACAACTGGCATGATGATTATGGTCTTCCCCTTTTGTGCATTCGGTACGAGGTTCAAGCTTGACCTCTGAACAATGCTTTTGTGGAGTTTACATATCTTCCCTGTGTGTGAATAGGGTTTCTCCCACCTCGTAAAAATATACTGGGTGACTCCACCTCAAACTCACCTAAAACTGAATGGAGTCATGAGCGAAGAGGGAACAGCAGCACAGACTCTAGGTGATGCTGTTGGAGAAGAGTTGTATAGACCAAACACTTAAGGCACAGTATTCTATAGCTAGTAGAACATGGATCACAGGCTGCATGCTATGTCAGGGCTTGCCATGTGATAGTGTAAAAATTGGCCATAAAGGATTTGATCATGTTAACTAATGCCACCCAAAATTGGCGTGGATATTTGCTGGTGATACATGATTTGTCGATCTGGCCTTCTCCAACCTATGTCAGGGGCCCATGCTAATGGTGGGAGAGGTCTATGTGCCCCTGTTGGCCAGTGTGTGCCCACAATAAAGCCCAGTGGCCTCGGCTCAATAAGTTTCTGACTGGTTGGTGTCCATTTCCCCAGCCTGGGTTACTTGGGATAGCTCTGTTGGGTGAAAAAGGGACATAAAATAATCAACTTGCCAAACATAAAAAAAAGATCGCTACATTTCATGTAGTTCACTAGCATGATGGTAAGGATGACTCTGGACATCCTGTGTATACCACAGTCAAGTTGGAAGGGTAATGCAGCAAAGCCACTTGGCTTGGGATCCAGAGTTTACTACTTAGGGATAGGACAGCCTAGAAATGGTGTGGAAATTGTGGTGAGGGATTGTCTTCAGAAGACAGAGAGACAGATGTCATCAGAATAAGTCATAAAGCCATGGCAATCTGATTGCAGTGTAAGGACAGGGGTAGTCATAATCTCAGTCCATGCCCCACACCAGCGTTGTGATAATGAGGAAATGAGTATATTCAGGCCGCAGTTGCATGGTCCACTATACAAAGCAGGACAATAAGAGTTGTTGGTAATGTGGCACCTGAATGTTCATGTTGAGAGAGACAGAACAGGATGGGGCTACAAGAATAAAGAGGGAGAAGCTATGTTAGACACTTTTGTCTTTTAAATGGCTTAATAGTGCCCAACACATAGTCAAAGAGAGACAGTCATGAGATCACATACATGAGTGGCCAGCATGCACCTCAGGTGGACTTTCTCCTGGCAAAGAAAGTGCATTATGGTAGACTCTACGATTGCAAAGTAATCTCCAGTGAAACAGTATGCCTACAGCATAAACCACTGTTTTCCATAATCATCTGTAAGCAATGGTCAGAGAAGGCTCTAAGGTCAACAGGGACTAGGCTGAAGACCTGGAAGTTGACTGGACAGAGGAAATACTCAGGGCACTAGCACCCTAGGAAGAAGGGAAATAGGTGGAGTCAAAGAAGAAGAATGGCAGCACCTCAGAACAGCATGTGTGAGGAATATATAACAGGCATGTTACTGAGCCAGGTACAGAAATAAGGTACATAAGGAAAGCTGGGGGTGGAATGCAGAAGTCCAAAGTAATCAAAAAAGAAGGACTGCAGGAAATAGCTGGAGAAAGAAAATGCAGACAAACAAAGAGGCTAAGAGAGCAGAGCAGTTGCAATAGCAAAGAACAAGGCATCAGAGGCACTCTACCAGGTTTTTGTAAAGGGACTCAGCAGATGGCACAAAAAACTCTGTCAGGTTGCAAGTCAAAGACAGAAGGACAAAGAAGATAGTTATCAGACACCCTTCATAGAGGATGCAAGCAACAACCTGCTAACCAGTCCACAAGACATCCAAGGCAGATGGAAGGAGTACTTCTTAATAAAGAAAACCCCACAGAAGATGTACTACCCCAGACACAGCCTACAATGAAAGAAGAAGAAGAAGAGGAGGCAAACCTACAAGTAGTAAGAACAGCACTAAGAAAAATGAAGTCAGGGAACGAAGCAGCTCAGATGAGGTCATGGGCGGCAGATATGATCAAGACATTGGGTGAGACAGGAGTGAGCTGGCTCCAGTGGGTACTTATAGAAATATGGAGAGACATATCATAGATGACTTCTAGTGACAGTGCTCAAGAAGAAAGGGGGCATTCACAATTGTGGGCAGTAGAGAGGTATCAGACTCCTTTCACACTGTATGTTACTGCTGGGAGGGTGATTAATATATAAATATGCAAAGTTGTAAAATGTAAGATGGGAGATGAGCAGTTTGGATTCAGATCAGGCTGCAGCACAACAGACAATCTTTGCAGTGATTCAGAAAGAGATGAGGAAAGACTCCAACTGTGAATTCCTTTTTGTGTGGGTGTCTCTGTTCTGTCTTGCTGTAGTGTTGCTTCATCTTGTGTGGCTGCCTCTGTTCAATCTTGCTGTAGTCCTGTCTTTATCTTGTGTGGGTGTCTTTGTCTTGTGTGTGGGAATCTGTGTGGGTGTCTTTGTGTACCTCTGTGAGACTGGCTACCTTGATGCAGTACAGAGACTAGTCATAATGTAACATAGCTACTAAGTGCCAGTCAGAGTGTGGTATACATCTATGAGAGTGGTACCTTGCTGTGGTAAAGAGGCTTGTCATAATGTAACATTCATATTAAATGCCAATCAATGTGTGAGTATACCTCTGTGGGAGTGGCTACCTTGCTGTAGTACTAAGGCTTCTCGTAATGTAATATTGGTACTACGTGCCAGTCAGTGTTTGCATATACCTCTGTAGGAGTGGCTACCTTGCTGTGGTACTGAGGCTTGTCGTAATGTAACATTGATGCTAAATTCCAGTTAGTGAGTGCGTATACCTTTGTGAGTGGCTACCTTGCTGTGGTACTGAGCCTTATTGTAATGTAACATTGGTATCAAATGCCAATCAGTGTGTGCATATACCTCTGTGGGAGTGGCTACCTTGCTGTGCTACTGAGGCTTATCATAATGTAACTTTAGTACCATGTGCTAGTCGGTGTGTCTACTCTGATACAGTACTAGTGGCCCTACAAGTCTTTGTAATGGTCTGAGTGTACTAACACTTTATATAGTGATCGTTGAAGAGTGCTGGGTGAGCTTGACAGGGAAGGGGGCATGACAACAATGTGGTCACACCTTACATACTCCTGGGTAGGGCTCCCAAGTTGAAATTTGCTGGTGGCCCCACAAATGCTAGCACTGGTCCTGACTCTAATTCACTTAAAAACTTAATAGAATAGGAGGTTTTGTATTTTGGAATAATTTAGAGTATAAAACTTTAATGGGTGGTATTACTGACTAACTATAATCACAAGTGATTCACCATAGGCTCAAAATGTTATAAGAGACAGAATGAACATCTATTTGCAAAAGGAGAGACAGTCGAGAGATATGGTAGCACTCAAAAGGCAATATCTGGTCACAGTAACCCATTCCTGGATTTAAATGCTTTTTTTTGAATGCGAGGGATGTTTAAATGATGCGCATATGATTTTCTGAATGTTATTATAACTATTTATAAAGACATCTCAGCAGAAGATGTTAAGAATTTCATAGGTTCATAGGTTCATACTAGGCTATCTGCCCAAGGGCATTTATAAGCCTAGCCCATAGTTATGTGGCTTTCGCCACCCCTTTAGTTTGAATAGAACTATGCCTATTATTTTGCTGTGCCTCTGTCAAGCAGTGACACTGAAGTAATCCCTGGGGTATATCTGCGATCTCCCATCCATTGGTCAAGATTCCTCTTGAACAAGGCCAGCGAGGTGCTCTGCCTCACATGTACCGGGATTTTGTTCCACAGCATAGGGAGTCTCTGGGTGATGAATTTGTCCTTCCAGCACGTTCTATTAATAACCGTGTCAAGGTTTAAGTCTCCCGCCCTTGTGGTTCTGAGGGATCTAGATTTTTTGAGGTGAAGTATATTCATCAAATCTGGGTTTGACATGGCCTTATATGTCAGGCACAGGTCACCTCTGAGCAAGCGGTATGAGACTGAATAGAGCTGGAGTTCTTTCAGTCGGGCAGCATAAGACATATTTTTGAGACCCTTTATCCTTTTGGTGAGGAACTTTTGGGGCCTTTCCAGCTGCTGCAGGTGTCGGGTCAGATACATTCCGAATGGGGCATTGTACTCAATCATAGGTCTAATGAGTGATGAGTACAGGGGACGATGACCTCCCTTGATCTAGATGTGAATCCCTTCATGATCAGGTGGGCAATGTAGAAGGTTTTCCTAACTACTTTAGCAACATGAGTGTCAAACGAAGGCTACTGTCAACCTGGGTCCCCAGATCCCTGATGACTTCTTCTGTGCTCAGTGGATTGCCACCTATATGGTAGCTAGGGGTAACCTTGTTTTTCCCGAAGGTATGACTATGCATTTCTTGGCGTTTAACTTTAGGCCATGGCTCTGGCACCAGTTATCCGCTTCTGTGAGGCCCTTCTGAAGGATATCTGTGTCAGATGTGTTTTCGACTATGGCCCAGTTTGCAGTCATCTGCAACCCTTGTCAGCCATAACCCTCCTGTCTTTGCTTGTACTTCAGAAAAGTAGATGCCGAACAAGAGTGGACCCAGGACTGAGCCCTGTGGGACACCACTTGTGACAGGCTTTGAGTCTGACATGGCTCCAGCAACTCTGACCCTGTGGGTTCTGTCACTTAGCCAGTTTGCAACCCATCTTGTGATGTATGGGTTTACATTCAAGCTGATGAGTTTTTCGATGATACCTGAGTGGGGTATTGTGTCAAAGGCCTTTGCCAGGTCGAGGTAGGCTGTATGGACTGCCTTTCCTCATCAATGGCCTTGGTGACTGTCTCGAAAAAGTCAACCAAGTTTAAAAGGCATGATCTGCCTTTGACAAAGCCAAACTGGGTTGGATCCAAAGTCTGCAAGTTCCCTATGTCTTTATTTATGAGTTCCATTATGATCCTCTCCATGGCTTTGCAGATAAGGCTTGTCAAGCTAATGGGACGGTAATTACCAGGGTCGGTGGAGGCACCGCCTTGTGAAATGGGACCACAGTCGCCGTCGCCACTCCTTGGGTATGTATCCTGAGGTGAGGCTAAGATTAAACAGCTGTCCTAACTGCGGGTTTAATTCCTCATTGAGTTCGTGGAGCACACAGCCGGGGACACCATCCGGTCCCATGGATGCTGTGTTTTTTGCCTTGGAGAGGGCAGTTCTCACCTGGGCGTTGGAGATGTTTGGGGCTACAATCCTCTGGTATAGATCTATCTCCTTTTGGGGAGGGGAGTTTGCACTGAACCTGTCAGCCAGTATGTTGGCAATGTGTGTAGGTTCAGTAATCTTCACATCATTTTGAACTAATTCTGAGCATATCTGGGAGCTTCCTCCTAGGTTTCTAACATAGCTAAAGAAGGCTTTATGATTGTCTTTTGAGTCCTTGGCGATTTTTCTCTCAAAATTTGCCTTGGATGATTTTATGAGAGCTCTTAGTTTTTACTTATAATGATCAAAGGTGTCTTACCTTTCAAGGATTTTGCTCTATCTTGTAGTAGCTTCCTCCTTTTGTTGTAGAGCTTGTTTATGGCTGGGGTCCACCAGACTGGATGCTTGCCTTTGGTACAAAGAGTCTTAGTTTTGTTTGGGATTGCCTGATTCATGCAGTCCTGTAGGTGCTGGTAGAAGGCATTTGTAAGTGATTCAGCGGTTTGAGTAATGTTTAACACTGGCTCAGGGGCCTTAAAGGAGACCACGCTAGTTTTTAGAAGTGTGAAGTCGGCTTTTGAGAAGTTTTTCACTGTGGTCTTTTTTATTTCAGGTAGGGGCGGGATGAGGACCTCCAGCGAGATTAGTTTATGATCTGATCTCACCAGTGAGGGGTATACTTCCAGTGTTGAACATTGTGATCCCATGTTCGTGATGATGAGATCAAGTATGTTTTCTCCTCTTGTGGGGATGGTGACTAGTTGTTCCATGGCATTTGAGTTTATGAACTCCAGGAACCTTTGGGCTAGAGTGTTTGGGCTTGAGTAGTGCTCCCAGTCTATATTAGGGTAGTTGAAATCACCTAGTATGATGGTGTTTGGAGATACATTTATCCCCTCCAATGTTTTCAGGAAGGCCATGTGAGGTTCCTGAGTTTGAGAGGGTGGCCTGTAACATGCTACAAATTGCAGAGCAGTCTTGCCTATGGTTAATTGCACCTGGATGGTCTCCGATGCATCGTGCGTTGCCACCAACCTTGAGGTGTGGGTGTCCTTTATGAATATGGACACCCCCCCTCCTTTCTTGGTGTTGTCCGGATTTTGGGGCCGGAACGCATGATATGAGGTGAAACCTGATAGTGCTGTGGTGCTCTCAGGAGCCTTGAACCAGGTTTCTGTCACAGCACAGACATCGATGTTCTCCATACTGAGAAGGGCCTAGACGTGCGTGCATCTTGAGATTGAGACTTCTGGCATTGAGCAGCATTACCCTTAGTTTTTTTCCTTTTTTGTGTTCTAGGGTGGTAGGTTTAGAATTTGAGCCTTGCCTAAAAAGGCACTATGGGGTGGCAAGAGCCTTTGCCAATATCCGGAAGCCTAGGGTGACAGGTGCAAGCCATCCCTTGCGAAGCAGCGTGGCTTGTCCAGCATGTCATCCCAGGCAGACAGACATTGGATCCCCTTTGAATGACACCAGAATTTAAGCCAATTATTAAAGCTGATCATCTTATCACTGTATTGTGGCATCATTCTAGGTGAAGGTAGGATACTGCTCAAGGTCAGGGTCATACCTGCCTGGGCTACATAATCAGAGAGCTCCTCAATGTCTCTTTTCATGTAGTCCAAGGAGGTACGTCTCAGGTCGTTGACACCAGCGTGGACAATGACTGAGTCATACTTGTACCTGCTGTTGAGAGACCTGAGTGCTTGCGTTATGTGGTGGATTCTAGCACCCGACAGGCAGCTTACTGTGACCTTCTCCTTACTCAGTCTGGTGAGCGGGACGTCAGTGTGTCTGACTATGGAGTCACCTATGACAAGTATGTTTGGTGTTGTATTTGGCCTTAAGGGCAGTGACTGCTTTGCACACTGATTTTGTTGTTTATGTGTTGTTTGTGTGGTGTATTGAGTTTGCAGTTGCTTGGGTGTCTGCTTTGGAGGCCTCTGCTGTTTAGGTAAATTTTTACTCAGAGCCTCCGAGTATGTCTTAGTGTGTTTATGTGTTTGATTCAGTGGTGTGGTTGAGTTATGTGAGACTGGTATTGTGGTGTGTGTAGTTGCCTTCTCCTCCTGCCTGGTCTTGCCAGTCCTGAGTTGAGAGAGCTCAGCCTCCAGTCTGGCTAAATAGCTGCAACTCTCACAAGTGTTAGTGTTACGTGGGAGGAGGAGAGGGTTGTCCGTGTACATGAGGCAATTGTAACATTGTCTCAGAATTCCCAGATTCACCAACTGGGCATGAGAGGACGCCAGCATCTGACCCTTTGACATGCTAGAAAGAATTATGAGTTGGTATGAGACAGAAAAGTAGTGGGCTTAGCAGGGAAGTGGGCACTCCTGGGGGGTTTTGCTAGTGAGAGATTTGTATAATATAGGAGTGCTTGACCTTCAAAGAGAATGCTTATAAGACAAGGGGATATGCTTATAAGACAAGTGCTGAGCTTTTTGAGAAGAAAAAGCTATTTGGAACAAGTGCTGCACTTTTAAGTGAAGGTGTAAACTGTTTAGGTTCCTAACAGAGCAGTTCTAAGGGAAAAATTGAAGAACAGACTTTCTGGAGCCATGTCATTTTAATTACTGAGATAATTAAATCTACATATCCTTGAAATCTTAAGCGAGGGTTTCTTCATTTTCGGATAGTTTAGTATAGTTTGAAATAACTATGACATCCATAGCACCAGCAAACAAAAGAATTAAAGAAATTACAGCCATAGTCAACTTTCCATCTAAAAAATATAGAACACTATACTACCTCTCATAAGGTGCAATAAATGGTCACAATTTGGAGCATTTACTAACAACTAAGGAGGGAGGGTGCTCACAGGGGGGTTACAAATGTTATTTACCATATACTCAGTTCCTCAACCATTAGAGACTCTCAGGAAAAACAGATTGAGTTGGAAAAGTCCATGGCCCAGATTGGCAAGTGAAGTCAGAACCGGATCATGGTCAAATGGTGCTCTAAGAAAGGTAATGGACCAGCCCCCCACCCTGCTGCCATGCTGGTTTCCCATTACTTGTCTTTCTTCGCCCATTTACCATAAACACTGATCAAAATTGTCAGCGTGCATACTGTTTTCTTCTTTACTTACAGCAGAAATACAGATTTAATTTAAATATCCCTTGTTGACCAGGTTAGCTCACTAGGCTAGTAACATCTTTTGAGGGGAGACCCTTAGTGATGTTTATACTACTAGGAAATTTGGCCAGGGCATTGGAGAACTTCTTCCTACTCTTTTTGATAACTCAGTTGGATGCACAAATGCTCACACCACCTACCATTAATGCAGATAAGGCCACAGTGTAACATCTCATAAGAAAGATGTGCAACACCCCACCGCCAAAGTGTACTGCACTATCAGCAATCTATCTACATGGTTTGTGAATAGAACTCACAACCTTCTATACCAAAGGCAAGTATGCTACCTGTTGTACTACTAACATCACTTTGAAAATTGACAGCAGGAACACTGATGGCCATTTGCTAAACAAAACAGCTGCACATTGAAAACAGACATCATAAGAACAGTAATGTTTCTTCCCTCAAAACTTGCATCCCTTGAAAATGCACCCCTGAAGTATTGAAGATTTTTTCCATTAAGCAGTGAGACAAAATGAATCAATAAAAGACAAAGCTACCCATCAGTTTGGTAGTTGCTGTGGAGGATTAAGGCTGTTGTAGGCAAGGTACAGGATTTCAGCCCGAGAAAGCTAATTAACTAACCTGTCATCCCTAAGAAGATCATTACATACACAAAAAATAGAAAAATAAGTATGTTATCATATTCTGTCTTAGCAGCTCTAGTTACAAATTCTCAGTGACAAACACCTTTATCCTTTCTCCCCATATCACATAGTATTACTTGTCTACCTGTTACACCACTAATACTTTAATCTCTGACCCACATGCAGCTAGAATGTGTTCATGTGCACACACACACACACACACACACACACACACACACACACACACACACACACACACACACACACATGCACGAGCACACACCCACATGCATGCACACACACTTACTTGCTGTTAAAAGTAGCAAAACCCATCTACTTCAACTGTTGCTTAAAACTGCAGTAACACCTCTCCAGACTGCTGCTTAAAAATATTGTAAAAGATATCTTGGAATGCTTTCCCCTGACTGCTGCTTAAAAATACAGCAAAAGGCATCTTTCAGATCTTTCAGTCTTATCAAAACACTCACACTGTCCTGTGATGTAGAGAACACTTGCAGAAATCATTAACCATACTTGCATAACCAGGAGGAAAGTGTTAACCGTGCTTGTGTGCACTCAGCTGGTCAGCAGTCTTTTAATATTTCAGGTAGTGGTGTACTCAGAGGGGCATGCACCTTTACAGGGGGCACATGCCACCTATGATTGTAATCTGGGAAGACATTTAAGGATTAAAGCCTTAAACAATATGAAGTGTCCGACTAAAGCAAAATTATCAAACCATAAAGTTTGTAAAAAGAATTTTATTTTATTGCAAAAACCTTTTTGTACTTTATCTTCATAAACCACATCCTGCCAATTAACTTTACATCTCAAAAACCCTATATTTTCTTTAAGTTTAATTTCTATTTAATGTGGCATTATGAAAACTCTGTATAAAAAGATCTAGAGAGTAGCTTCCAGAAAAGAGATGATGCTTTTTTTACAACATTAAAGGAATTTTTTTATCCTTTACAGTTAAGGCTAAATAACTGATTTTCTGTAAATAATTCCAATAAAATAATTAGTCTTTCATTTATACTGTTTAATTACCTTATAAATTTTGACTAGCTAGGACCCAGGGATAGATTAAGGTAGGTGCTGTTGGAGCTGAAACTCCAGATGCATACTTTGAAATGGGCCTTTCCTCAGCGTTCCCAGATTGACCCAGGATCTGTAACACATCATTATAAATATGGGGAGTAAAGCAATGAGAAAATTAGTTTGCAGTCTATTAGCTATAAGAAATTAATTTGGTTTAATTAAAAGAGGGGCTGTGCTTTATTACTATTTCTGTTTAGAGCTAAGTCAATTTCTTGAAGTTAGAAGTCACACATATCTGGGGCAGAAGCTGTTAAAGTTTACTTACAGTTGTCCTGATTTGCACCTTCAAAATTCTTCAGCAAGCCCCTTCAAATCCTAGCTTACATCTGCTCATAAGATTTTAAACCTTTTAAATTTTGAGTTTGAGCTTAGCTTCATGACATTAAAAACTGAAATCCTATAGATGTAACCACCATCACAGCTCACTCATGCAAAGTGGGGTAGTTTACATATTTATTTTACCTCACCCATCCCATAGTAATGTGTCATGGCCAAACTTTTAATAGATGACAACTTGCCCGTGCATGCCCTGCCACTGGACCATCCCAGTATTTCATTGTTCATTTTTATTCTTTTGTTAACCAAGTAAATGAATTGTCCACCTCTGATTCATTCCACCCATGAAGTAGATAGCATAAGCAGAGGTAAATGCATTAGATATGCATGTGTGTGCATGCGTGCATGTGTGTGTGTGTGTGTGTGTGTGTGTGTGTGTGTGTGTGTGTGTGTGTATGTGAGAGTGTCCGTATGCGCGCACGTGTGTGCGCATGTCCTTGCGTGTGGTGTGTGTGTGTGTGTGTGTGTGTGTGTGTGTGTGTGTGTGTGTGTGTGTGTGTGTGAGTGTGTATATACATAGATACATACATGCAGCAAAATGTTAAAGTGTGCATTCAACTATCATATTTATGAGATTCACTATTTTGTGTTATTATCATCCTGTGTCACAGTATCTCTTCTTTCCTTCTTACCAACTCTCCTTTAAGTTAATATAACTGAATCTATGGTAGTCAGTTGATGACAACCTGTCAAAAATGAGTTTTAAGGCAAAACTATGGCTGAAACTCTTTTCCTGTCTGGGGCTTTGTCCCCATCACCTATTTAGTATAATCAGTTTCAAGGTTGCTGTACCTTGTGTGAGAAAAAAAACACCTTCTGCCTTCAGCAGTGTTTTTCAGCTGGAGCCCCTTTTTGGCTGTTTATTGCTGGCTGACGTTAGTTTCTCTTGGTATAATTCCTTTTCTTTTGTACAGTTCCTTGTTTAACATCTACCTTGCCATCAGCTCCTTCCCATTTCTCCTGTATGCCATGATTATTTCTTACCTTACTACTTCCTACCACGTAGCCAGTCATTATTTCTAGTTAGTATCCTTATTCTCTAGTTTCCATAGTGCCACTCATATGTGTTTCTTTATACAGGTTAACCAGAAGCAATCATACTGTCATTATCTGTCAAACTAGCCAGGCTCAAATAACTTATGCTGTAAATTCTAAATTCTGAGCCTGCTTCCTATTGCATTGCATGTACTTTTGTCTTATTATTTTGACATTGATTTTCCAATAATATGAACTTTTCTTCTGACTTTTAACCTCTGTTATACGTAATGCAATAATCTTTGCCATGCAGTAAAATTTTCCTATCAAACCTGTGATTATAAAGCAACTGCAGCTTTTCTTCTTAGGCCTCCACTATGAATGGGATCTGCCCATCTAGAACTTACCACTCATCAAATCAAATTATAATAAATAAAGAAATACACATATATCTATCTATCTATATATATATATATATATATATATATATATATATATATATATATATATATATATATATATATAGATAGATAGATATATGGGAGTGCTACAGAATCCTGAAAGACCAAAATCCTGAAGACCAAAATCCTGAGACCAAAATCTCGAAAGTTCAAAATGCTGAAAACTCAAAATGCTGAATCTCATAATACTGAAAACACACAGGATACCAACACTTACTGTATTCCAGCACAAGTACATACAGAAACATATTACCTTTCAACTATAAGCAGGGGGGCAAACCACTACACTAAGTGCAATCTTGGAGTTCATATAATTAAGTAGCAGGGGGTGTGGAGGGCTTAGCCCCCCACATGGCGGAGCAGAGGGGTTTGCCCCCCATTTTATACTTGGAGAAGAGTAATATGGCATCTGCTTTATTTGCTTCTGTATGTACTTGTGCTGGAATATAGTAAGTGTTGGTGTCCTGTGTGTTTTCAGTATTTTAAACTTTTGAGATTTTGGTCTCAGGATTTTGATCTTCAGGATTTTGGGCTTTCAGGATTCTGTAGCGCTCTTATACACACACACACACACACACACACACACACACACACACATATATATATATATATATATATATATATATATATATATATATATATTAAATAATAGCTATACTAGAATTTTTTATACTGAAACATTGTTATAACAATGTACTTATAGTAGATATGGAAGTATACGTTTCCACCCTTTGCACTCTTCCCCTATGTTCTGATGCACACACAGCACACAAAGACACACACACGCACACACACACACACACACACCCACACACACACACACACACACACACACACACACACACACACACACACACACACACACACACACACACACACACACACACACACACACACACACATTGTCTATCTCTGAGGTGTGGCATGAACTACTTGTTTTCTATCCTACCATTTTTCAAAAAAATTTTTTTTAGCCAGTTGGAAATAAATGATGTACTTCCATTTCTGGGACAAAGTGGATATTTAAGCACTGTATTTAACATTAGTAACTTAATTACTCCTGATGAAGAGCTCATGCCAGCTCTAAATCTCATGTAATTGTAAAACTTTGGCCCAATAAAAGGTATTACATCACATCTCTATTACAGTGTTTACATGTCATGACAGATTAGACAGTATCTGTTTTCTTAATATTCAGGCAAATTTTGGTCTATATTTATGTAAACATTAAAATTATTTGCCAAAGAAACACTACCACCAACTTCCCAGAGCAGCAGAATCCAACAAAAATAAAAACAAATAATCCAAGCACACCGATGGACCCAAGGAAGGCACGATTCTCCAGGTTAAAAACTTTATTGTAGGTCATAAGCACTTTTGTAGCTACTGTTGCTTCATCAGATAACAAATACATTATACCAAACTAGCTTTTAAACAGAGAAGTAAAACAGTGTTGTCACATGACACAGAATTTAAAGAAACACAGTAAAATATATGCTGTTTAAACAGCACATAAAACATGTACATAAATGCAACATAAAAACTATATAAAAAACTGTATAAAACGTCCTATAAGCAAATAAAAATACTGATTGAGCTAACAAGAAAACAGATATATATTATTCCAGATGCAAGGACAAATACACTCATCTGGCTAGTGGTCTTGACTTCAATTTGGGTTTAATGGGTACAAACTCATTCAACCCATACCCAAAATCTCCCCTCACCCTGATAATCCATTTAGCTTCCATCTGTCCTGTTTGATTCTTATATCTCCACCCCTTATGGTCTCAAAGACTCTACCAATAACAAGAAATGTGAATGTGTGCCTAGAATCAGTGGCCAGTACATGTTCTGACAAAGCACTGGTTGTACTTACCTTTTGTATATAATAAACATGCTCCTTTATTCTCTCCCTTAGAGCCCTGTCAGTATTTCCTATATAAAATTTGGAACATTCCTTACAGTGGACTAAATAAACAACATGTTCAGTACTGCAAGTAGCAAATATATGAAACTCATAATCCCTTTTTTGGTCTGGATGTGTAAATTTTGCACTACTATCAATGTATGAGCACATTGAACACTTACCGCAGGGCATCGTAACTTTGTTTCTGTGCTGCACAGGATCCATGGTGGGGTAACAATTTTGAATGATTTTCAATTATTTCATTTCATCTGAAACTATTCCTTCAGTTAACACAGTGGTGGATTCAGCCACTGATTCTCAGTTGACATCAGTTGTATCCAGGCAGAATAGTGAAGCACCTAAGGATCTTGGGGTCAGGAAGAAAACTTTTACTGTTGCAGCACAAGTGCATAGGACAGAAGGCATTGTTGCCAACAGTGCACTTACACAGAGCAACTCACTTGTTTCTGGAGCCCCACACCCTTTAGACTAACACAGACTTTTGTTCCCTCTACTTATAAAGGATTGAAGCCATAAAAACAAGCAAACACGCTTGCGAAGTTGGGGCAGACAGAAGAGGAAGCCTGAGGAGGATCTTATAGGGACACCAAACATCAAGAAGGCATTTATGAAGAAAAAATCACCTAGTTTGGAACTTATGTACTTACAGTCTTACTGAATGTGAGCATAATATGTTAAAGAAAGGACTTTCTTTTATACCTGCAAGGTATTCTGACCATAGTGATTTTATATTACATGTGAAACTTTTTGCTAGAAATCTTACTTTAAAACTGCTATATAATGATAGTAATGATTGTTATGCTGAATCCTATTGCTTCAGAAAACCTAGTACATTTGTGCCTGCTGTGAATTCCCTTATTAATGCATTTGAGAAACTGTGTATTCAGGATATTTATAAGTTAAAGGAATCAACAAGCAGAATGCACAGGAAATATAATTTTACTAAAGATGAGCATTTAGCCCTGAAGCAACTTCAGAATGACTGTGACATAATTATCAGGCCTGCAAATAAGTGTAGGCTGACAGTAATTTTAGATTTGGTCTGGTACAATGAGGCTATGAACAGTTTACTTAATGATGATACATTTAACTTGGTTATTAGTAAAAGCAAGGTTAAACAGACGGGAACCAACATTAGATGCACATTGAATAAGTTATATCAACATAAATTACTACAGAAGGAGCTACTTGACTAGTTTTTGGTAAAAGGCCCTTTACATCCCATCATACAAGGGTTACCTAAGTTGCATAAGAATAGAACAAATCCACCTATGCATCCTATAGTTGCAGGACACAACTGATATACCAAATCCATATCCACTTATTTAGAAAAGTCTGTGAGACCACATGTTTTGAAAGATAAGCAGCATTTTTTGAGTGATTTATACACTCATTTGGAACAATCTAGCATTGCTACCAGGGATTTGTTGTTGGTCACTGTAGATGTGACTTCTTTATTTACGGTCATACCCAATGACTTGGGTTTGGGTATGACGCAAGATTTTTTGAGGTTGATTCACAGTTTGATGAGTCAGAGAGCATGCTTGTCAAGGTTCTACTACAGTGTGTATTAGAGAACAATGTGTTCTTGTTTAATGAAAGAATCTTTTGGCAGCGGAATTGTGTAGCTATGGGCACATCTTGTGCCGATAGCTACGCCAATTCAGTTATGGCTGTCTAGGAGGACAAATATATTTTCAGTGGACCTTATAAACAACAACTAGTATTTTACAGAAAGTTTTTTGCTGATTTGTTCCTTCTATAGAATGAAACAGAAGACAGACTTAGGGAATTTGATAAATATATTAACAATACTACAACATTTTTAAGATTTACTTCTAATGTGACCTCTAGTAAAATAGATTTCTTGGATATTACTGTAGAGAGGGATGGTGATGGGGGTTTATTTACTAGATTATATAGGAAGTCCTGTCATGTTAATAATTTATTAGCTAGAGACAGTATGCACCCCCCCACATATTTTTCACAACGTTGTCAGGAACAAAATATTTAGAGCTTCCAGGCTCAATGTCCGGGACAGTGATTTTCACAATCAACTTAATACTTTACATAGAAAATTGGTTGATAGAGGTTACGATGCACACAATATTTTCAGTAACATAGGTGAGGTGCAGTCTATTAGATCTAGCATAGCTAAACCTTATTTTTCTAGAAAGACACATCAGGTAGTGAAGCACAAAAGGAAAGACTACAAACTCAGGGTTCCCTTATATTATTCTTCTGGTGTTTCTTCTTATATGAAAGTCATTAAGAGACATTGGGGAATTTTAACAATGGACCGTGATATCAGTAGGTTGATAGACACCACCCCCAGATTTCTTTTTAGAAATATGAAATCATTGAAAAGACAGCTTTGTTACCCCACCATGGATCCTGTGCAGCATAGAAATAAAGTTACAATGCCCTGTGGTAGGTGTTCAGTGTGCTCATACATTGATAGCAGTGCAAAATTTACAAATCCAGACCAAAAAAGGGATTATGAGTTTCATATATTTGCTACTTGCAGTACGGAACATGTTGTTTATTTAGCCTACTGTGAGGAATGTTCCAAGTTTTATATAGGAAAGACTGACAGGGCACTAAGGGAGAGAATAAAGGAGCATGCTTATTATATACAAAAGGGAAGTACAACCAGTGCTTTGTCAAAACATGTACTGGCTACTGATTCTAGGCACACATTCACATTTTGTTACTGGTAGAGTCTTTGAGACCATAACGGGTGGAGATATAAGAAATCAAACAGAACAGATGGACGTTAAATGGAATGTCAGGCTGAGGGTATGGGCATGGGTTGAATGAGTTTCACACATTTCATAAACTTTATAGTACATATATTATACTGCATGGTGTTGTATGTTTAATGACAACTGTCTAGATTTTCTTCATTGATCTTACCACTCTGAGGTGCAGAAAGGCAGACAGGAGACCCAGAATCTGATAAATACAAAATGTATCACATCCTGGTGCACAAAGCATGCAGCATGGTCACAGTAAACATTGTTGCATCACAACAATATTGTTTTGTGTAATGATATTGTTAACTTTCTAAGCAGTGGTGCATACATCTGAAAGTTGCTGCTTATGCCAGCAATACTAAACAAAGTCCCAAGCATTTAGAGCAATTTTTCAACTAAATTATTTTGCTTCTAAAAACAAAATAAATCCGATTCCAAATCCTCCTTCTTCAACACAGACACTGACTACAGATCATTCCTTGTATATTTTTTTTTGGGAAAAGCACTTTGTCTTTGTAGACTTCTTCAAATCTAGTTATTACACCTTCTAGTTCTGAGACAGTGACTCTCAGAATATAGTGCTGGAATATCATTACTCAGAATATAGTGCTGGAATATCATGACTCAGAATATAGTGCTGGAATATCATGACTTTCAGAATATAGTGTTGGAATATCATGACTCTCAGAATATAGTGCTGGGATATCATGACTTTCAGAATATAGTGTTGGAATATCATGACTCTCAGAATATGGTGCTGGAATATCATGACTCTCAGAATATAGTGCTGGAATATGAAGACTCTCAGAATATAGAGTTGGAATATCATGACTCTCAGAATATAGTGCTGGAATATCATGACTCTGAATATAGTGCTGGAATATCAGTTTGCCCTGATGAATACTTCCTGTATACAGCCAGTTTGGATTGGAGATACTGGAGGCCCTGCCAGCAGGTGGTGACCTTTGATCGAGTACTTCAGCTAAACTAATTAAAAAGTAACATTCAAAAAAGGATGCCATAATCTATTGTGTGCTTGAATCATTTTGATGAACATCTAGCCCAGAACTCTCAGTGCACAAGCTGCAAGGAGAAAAGTAAATATATTTTGGCCTTAGCAAATAAAACATCATTTACCATTGCTAATATAATTTAAATTAAACAGCAATGAACAGATGACTTCCTCCGTCCAAACTGTTATATCTTTTATATTGCACAGTAGACTGTAAAACCTAGAAGTGGAGTTTACTTCTTGTTATTACACAGTGTATACATGACAAAGAAGATTCTTGTTTAATGCTGTCTCCTGGCTTTGAGGCTACTGCATGCCACCAGTTTCAAGAAATAAAAGTCCAGGCATTAACCATAAAAGGTTGTTTACACCTGTACTAGTCAATGACACAACATTAAAAGTATGTCTTGTCATATCTAAAAACAACTTTCCAGAACACATTACAATAAATAATGAATGGGGTGATGAGGAATAGTTGCACTTTCTATAACTCTTCCTAATTTTACCCAGCAGCCATATGTAATCCCTCAAGCTTTGCTCATGGAGTCACTTATGGTTACTGTTAGAAAAATCTATACATGCTGCCTAGAAAAATATATTTACAATGTGTGCTGCTTAGGAAGATGTGTATTTAAACATTCAAACATATATAAGTTGTGTGATCAAATATATAGAGAAATGTGTGCTTTAGTTAGGAATAAATGTACTTAAATCCATAATAGAGAACAAAGTTTATGTAATGCATTTAATTCTGTCTTACTAGAATAATAGTAGAAATAAACCTGCATATTATTGCTTGAAGCACAAGCTGCAGTGTAATCAGAAATTTGACCTTGGCAGCTTGCAAACACAGCCTGGCTCATGTCTTTCAAGTAAAGATTATTTTGCAAAGTTAGAAAATAATAAATCTGTTCATGTGTATCCTCTTTCCTGCCTCCACCAGGAGAGTAGCCTTGTCACTATCTCTGATAGTACGAGGAAGACAAAGAGAGGCATTAAAGAAGACATACATCTATTGTATTCGAACTAATCAGAGAACCTTGAATTGGCTACATCCTCAGGAGGTCATCGTGACTGACCAGGTGTTTGCAAGGCTGTAACATTCTCATGGGAAAAAGACTTCTTTGAAAACACAATGTCAGCACTTTTTACTAAGTTACTATGATGTAAAGACCCTGTCACTGACCACGTCAGTGAGGTGGGCAAAAGCTGATTGTAAATGATATAAAATGGCAAACACTGTATGAATAAACCAGTCAAAATTCTATACAACTTTGTGTATGGTTTTTTGCCTCCTAATGTGCATTAGAGTATTAGAGTTATAGATGCCTGAGTTCTCCTGCATTATTGTTTGTTATTGATTGACATTGTTTTTGAATAACTCAATGATTTTTACAGTCCAATTCTAACAAATTTATTTAACATTTTGGTCCTTGACGAATTCCTTGGTAAGCTGCAGGTCACAGAGTGAATAAGTGATAATAAATCTGAGAAGCTGCCGAAAAGAATGGTTCTTCTTAAAGTGAAAAGACCTCCGACTGAATTGTTGTGTGTAAAGAGGCTGTCCACTTTCTGATCTGTGGCTGAAAAGCGGAAGACTGGGAGGAGAAACAATAAGAGCAGGAGGCTCAGGTAAGAAGAATTTCCCTCTTTGTCTTTGTTTTAGATCAGGGACCAGGTTACACTGTGCTATTGCTAAGGTTTGTGATAGCAGGGAGAGAGAGTCAAGTATTGTATCTTGAGTCATAGATCAGGGAATAACAAAGCAAAGTAAACAGTCATTCTAGACACTACTGTGGATATGGGGAAATAAGATACCACGTGGTACAAGAGAAGGGTTACGTAACAGTCTTTTTAAGACATGGGAAATCAGTGCACTAAGAGATCACGAGATCCGCCCCTAACGGATAATGTGAAGCATATGCAATTACAGTAAGCAAATAATGTGAGATATTTTGCAAAATGTGTTAACAACTATAAATTTGATAGTAAACTAGATAAACTTTCACTAGTTAAACTCCTTAAACAAGCTTTAATCTGATGCAGGGCGTCAGGCAAAAGAAAACAGAAGCTTAAAAATTCTGAAACATTTTTAGACAACAGAGTGAAAGGTCTAACAGACAGAATCTCTGAAAATGAAAACTTAGAGCAGACTGGACTTGCATTAATTAATGCATACAACAGGAAATGAGACAGTAGATGGATATTATGCTAGATTATTAAAATGCTTAAAATAACAATTAAAAAAAATATATATACATTTTAAAAGGTTGCATTGCCTCTGTTAGTAGTTTTATTACAAGGCATATGATAAATCACTGAACAAGCAGGCTGCAAGCCTTACTTGAGTATGCTAGACGTACTGAAAGACACCTTAATAGTAAAAGAAAAAAGCACAAGTCTTCACTGCTGAAGACGGAGCTGATGTATTTGTATTACAGTCAGGTAAAAGGGCATCTAGCTAGGGACTATAAACAAAATAAGAAAGCAATAACAGAAGAAAAGGAGATGTGGACTGACTATATGATAGTGATAATAACCAAAAATCATCAGGAAAGGTTAATAAACAAAAAGAAAGTGTGAATGTAGTAGAGGAATAGAGGAAGTACAAACAGATGTAGAGAATAAAATCAAAATAAAATTTTAGATTTAGCATTGTTGAGCCCGGAGCTCTACCTAGCAAATACAAAACCAGAAGTAACACTTCTGGTGGAGGGAAGAAAGGTCAAATTCCTGTGTGACTCAGGAGCGTCACGGACTTTGATACACCCTCCAAGTTACCAAAACATTCTAAATCACCTGATTATATATTAGTAAAAGCAGCAAATGGACAGCTATACAGGGAACCACTTTCCCATAATATAGCAATAACTGACCCTGTTTCAGGTATGACTCAGAAAAATAAAATTGTAGTTTCTGCAAAATATCCAGTAAACTTACTGGGAAAAGACCTTGTGCAGATATTTGGCATAGCAGTAGTTCCTACCATGCAGGGTATGGAAGCACAAAGACAAATGAATGCTCTTGTGGTGTGATCAGAGAGTGAAGCCTATTATTGGTACAGCCAGGACCTAGTTATGATTGGTCCAGGGCAGTAACCAAAGAACTGATAAACGTAGCCATCAGTAAGGTACCCTCCCTTGACACTGATCAGCAGCACTTGTTACATTGTACTCCATACTACTGTAGCACACCAGGACCTAATAAAAATATAAGTAAAAATCCTGCTGACAAATTAATATTACAAACTTTATGCTGGGATACTGGGGAAACAGTGTAGTAAGCTGTTCATTACCTCAGGAGTTCATGAGATTGTATAAGTCCAATAGACTGCCACATGTCAGCTTGACAAAAAACAAAAGTGTTAAATGGGCAGACTTAGTAAAAAAGGGTAACAAAATGGGAAAACAGACTGATTTAAAAATGTCAGGACAAGGAATATAAAAACAAAACTGAATTGGTTGACACAGACACATACAGCTGTACACTTGCAATCTAGTAAGGACAGCTGATTAGCATTTTATTAAAAGAAAAAGAAAAGGCCTTGTGTAAAATTCCAACAACTCTGTGGTCAACAGGCAAGTTAAATGTAGGGCTTATTCAAGCAGCAGGACCAGTTACAATTACCCCAAAGTCAGCTTTTAGACCAGAAAAAAACAATACATTTTGGGAAAGAATGCAAAAGTAAAAATTAAGCCTATAATAAGCAGCATTACTCAAAAAGGAGTACTGGTAGAATCTCCTGATTCACCATGTGATACACCCTATTTCCTGTTAAAGAAAGCGAACGGGGAATGGCAGATGGTACAAGATTTATAAGCTGTAAATAATGCAGTAATACCTAAAGCACCCACGGTGCCAGACCCACATACCTTGTTAAATGATTTAAAGCCACAACAGAAGTATTTTACTGTGGTAGATATAAGTAATGCTTTCTTTTCAATACCTATACATCCTGATAGTCAATATTGGTTTGCATTTACATTTCAGGGTAAAAGGTATACATATACTCGACTACCACAGGGATATTATGAGAGCCCAATAATATTTGCACAAAAAATGGCTAGCAATCTGGCAGGGTCTACCCCACCAGAAAGTAGTTAAATTTTACTTTATGTAAATGACATCTTGCTAACAGCACCCAGCAGCAGTGCAGGGTGAATACAGTAGCATTGTTAAAATTTTTAGTAATACAAGGACACAAAGTAAACAAAAGTAAGTTACAACTTTGGGAAAAAAAACACAGGTTAGATACCTGGGATATGTGATATTCAATAAAGATAAAATACTAGATAAGGGGAAAGAAAAAGGAAAAAAAAAAACAGCAATTTTGCAAGCACCCAAACCAACAACTAAAAAGAAATGATGTCTTTCTTAGGTACAACTAATTTTGTTGGAACTGGGTACCAAATTATTTTACAATGGAAAACAAAAGCAGAAATGGCTTTCTGCAGGTTGAAGCAGTTAATAGCTTCTTCATTAGTTTTAAGACTTCCAAGTTATCACAAACGTTTTTTTTTTTTTTTTAGACCATAGATTGTAAGCAATGGTACATGACATCAGTATTAAAGCAACAACATGGGGATAAGCAATGCCCCATAGCTTACTATTCATTACAGTTAGACCCAGTGGTGCAATCTTTGCCTCACTGTGTACAAGCAGTAGTTGCAGCAGCAATGGCAGTACAGGCTTCAGCCTCAATGGTGTTATTCCACCCTCTCACATTGAGAATGCCTCATGCAGTTGCAATAATTCTGCCACAAGAAAAGTTGCATACCTTTCTCCTGCTAGACATCTTTCATGTATGACCATACTGCTGAGTCAACCTCATATAAACAGTTAGCTTTACCTAGACAAGATCTTACAGATATGCCCTTGAATAATGCTGAGGTGACATATTACGTGAATGGCTCATGCAGAAGGGGTCCTACAGGGAAAAATCTGGTGGGGTATGCAGTAGTTACAGACACTAAAAATTTAGAAGCACAAACTTTGCCACACAACTTGTATGCTCAAGCAGCAGAACTGGTAATTTTGACAGGAGCATGTATTTTAGTAAAAGGCAAAAAGTAAACATATATACTGATAATCAGTATGCTTTTCTACAGTGCATGTGTTTGCACAATAATAAAGAAAATAGAGGATGATTACATCCAGTGAAAACCTATTAATCATGCGCAATTTATTTTGGAGCTATTAGAATCTATTCAGTTGCCTACCAAAGTAGCTATTTGTAAATGTGTAGCTCATACAAAACAACAGGATAAGATTTCAAAGGTAATGCACGAGCTGATGCAGCTGCAAAGCAAGCAGCCTCAGACTCAGGAACTTTTTTTTTTAATGAAAAATTACAGGCCTTTGAGATTTTAGATTTAGACATGTTAAAAACAATGCAAATGCTTACTACAACAGCAGAAAAACAAAACTGGGTAAAACAAGGTGCAATTTTAAGAATGGACTGTACATTTCCAAAGGAAAAAACAATATTACCGTCTAATTTATTTAGAGATGCAGCTTTGTTGAGCCATGGGCAGAGCCATGTCTCAACAGGGGATGGTACAGTTAGTAAATAAAATATTCCAAACATATGGATACATAAATTATACAATAAAATTTTGTGCAGCTTGTCATACTTGTAACAAGCACCATGCACAAGGAGCATTTAAAACAAGCAAGGAGTTTCCTACACCACCATATCCATTCCATACTATTTGTATGGACTTCATAGAGTTGAATAAATGTGAAGGAAAGAAATACTGTTTAGTGATCATAGATATGTTTTCAAAATGGGTAGAAGCTTTTCCTTAAGGAATCACTGTGCTTACCACCCACAGTCAGCAGGACTGGTGGAGAGGTACAATGGGATTTTAAAAAAAAAAACAAGTTAAGAAAGTTGATGAGTAAGACTCAGAAGAATTGGATTTGCTGTTTACCTCTAGCATTGCTGAGCATGAAAATAGTAACAAATGTAAAGGGTTTGATCCCTTTAAAGTAGTATTTGGAAGGGCATATTATGTGCCTCAGTAAAAAGCTCTCATGCCTGCAGGGCTGGAGGCTGACAGTTCACTAGCTAATTAAATAAAGAAACTGTTAT
>NC_056742.1:387617176-387682176 GCF_019279795.1 Protopterus annectens
AGGAAACATTTTGTTTTTATAACTGTCATTGCATTTCTAAGGAGGTTTTTGCTTATGTAAGTTTTGTGTGAAAATGTTTAACTTTCGACTGAATCTTTAGTCAGCATTTGTGTATTTGCATATTTGAGACAGGATACTGTATTTGTACGGGACTGCCAATAGTTTACTTGCCTCAGAACTACTTGTTTTCTATCTTACCATTTATCAACCTCATCTGGACTCCACTACCCAATTTTAAAGTCTCATTCTTAACTTATCAGTGAAGCAATCTCCTTTCTACATGGTTTTATTTTCCCCATTTGCAAGAAAAAGAAAGTGGTCAGTGAGTCTTTGGGGGTCAGGCCAGTGCCTGTTTTGCCAAAGCTGCTGGTGGGTGACCCCGCTCTGGCCATGTGTTGTTGCTCAGACTGCTAATCTTTATTCCCAGTCTCCTTTGTATAACAAATACAGCCAACAAAGACTGGGTGATAGCTATGTCCTCTGTGGCTGTAGGGATGCCTTTGGTGGGGAAGGCAGAACCACATTTCTCATTCTCAGGGGATGGGCAGGCTGGTAAATATTCTTAACTTAGCCGGCAAAGGGAAGCTGCATCTAAGACTAGTATGTTTTCTAGGATTCAGCCATTTTCCAGGTAGATTCATTGGAAAAGTGAACATTTTGAGAAAACCTTCCTGCATCTATTTCTATGGACAAGGAAAATGTACTAGAGTTTGCTAAGGAGCTCATTACTGCCTTTTCCTTGCTTTCTTGTTCTTCAGATAAGACAAAACAAAACAAGAAAAGAAAGAGTTTAATCTCTTTCTGACTTGGATTTTTAGTCAGATTTCACCCATGACACAAACATGTTACAAAAGGGTCGAACACAGACAAATGATTGGTACCAAAATCATGGATTAAAACGCAATGCCAAGGAATGCATCATAGTGCCTTTAGGGAAAACTGCCACTCAGGTTAATTACTTCAGCAATAAAATACCCCTAAAAGTTGACCCGGTAGTCAGGGATCTGGGAAAATATGAAAATCATTCTATGTCACCCAACTTATAGGTTCATAGGTGTTTACTAGGCTAACGACCACAATGGCCTTTTTAAGCCTAGCCAAGCATCCCAAATCTCTGACAAGTTCTGATACCCTTGATAAGTGTAAGCATGGGCCTGGGAGATGAACCATTTTCATATTTCCTGTTTGCATTAGAGACATAGGTGCCAAACTAAAGATGGATTTCCAGTTTTTCATCCAATTGTCCAAGTTGCACTTGGGTTAGGGGGGAACTCTGCTTCACGTGGATGGGGAAGTCTCTGAGATACATAACTATCTCTCCAGCAGGTTCTACACATATCACAGGCAAGGTTTAATTCTGTAGAACAGGTAATTCTGGTAATGTTTGTTTTGTGGATATGCAGGAGGTCCATCAGAGTGGGGTCTGACAATGCCCTGTATATCAGGCATATATCTCCCCTCAAAAGCCTGTAGGAGACAGACTACAGGAATAGGGCCTTGAGGCGGTCTGCATAAGACATATTACTTATGCCCTGTATTCTTTTAGTGAGGAACCTCTGTGGACATTCCAGTTCTTGGATATGCCTGGTTAGGTCCATACCAAAAGAGGCATTGTACTCAATGATCAGGATGATGAATGCCGAATACAGTGGAACAATGAATTCCTCGGACTCAGATGCCATACCTTTGTTTATAAGTAGCGCAACACAGAATCATTTCCTCACCACTGTAGACACATGATGATCAAAGGCTAGATTACTATCTATGTGTGTCCCTAAGTCCCTGACTACTGGGTCAACTCTAAGGGGTGTGTTGTCAATATGATAGTTACTAGGGCTGGATGATTTCCCAAAGGATACTATTATGCATTTCTTGGCATTTAGTTTTAGTCCATGGCTCTGATACCAGTTGTTTGTATGTGTTAGTCCCTCCTGGAGAACATTTGTGTCAGTGTGAGATTCAATGACAGCTCCTAATTTGCAATCATCTGAAGATTTAGTCAGCCAGAGACCACTGACATTGGCCTTGACTTCTGAGAAGTAAATGCCAAAAAGGAGTGGTCCAAGGACTGATCCCTGAGGGACTCCACTTGCATCTGGCCTCTTTGTAGAGGTGGACTCCCCAATTCTAACTTCCAGGGTCCTGTCTGTAGGCCAGTTGGCTATCCACTGGATGACATACAGGTTTGTACCTAACCTCTTAAGTTTGTCAACAATGCCCAAGTGGGGTATGTGTCAAATGCCTTGGCCAGGTCAAGGTAGGCCATGTGAACGATTGTGCCCTCATCCATGACATCCAGTTCCAAGGAAGTCATAGTGATACTTTATTCATCTCTTATTAGATCCAATGCCCCCTTCATCATACACCTGACCAGACATATGCAATAATTGGAATGCCCACCAAAAGAATGTAAGGTATAAACACATTGTCCTATATGGATCAACTTAAAACCCTATCTTTATAGGTCTCCTACAGGTTACTGAGAGATGATCTATGCCTGTCATATGAGGTCTCCTTGGATTTATCCACCTCTGATTGATAGATCTTTTGCCAACCCGCAAAACAAACAGCACAAGAATCACTAAACCCAAGGTTTTAAATTTTGCTTGTGACATAAATGAGACTTGTTGGTAAGACAGATATGTGTCTCAGAGGTTCCCCATGCTCTGGAACAGGCTCCCCATCCATGGGAAGCAGAGTCCATCCCTAACACTATTGAAGCATAACCTTGACCAATGGATGGGAAATCGGATATTTATCCCAAGTCTGTTCCCCAAGTCTGATCGATAGAGGCAGACAGTAATTCCCAGATTAGCATATCCCCTCTACATAACACCTAGAAACTTTCTAACTAACATACCCCCTCCTAATAAATGGCCATAATACATAGGGAGACAGTTGGGTTGGTTTGCACAGCTGGGCTTATAAAGACCCTGGATGTCATTAGCCTAGTATATAGCTATGAACTGATGAAGAGGAGTGGCATTGCAGGGGGTGGTTGTGTTTTCAGGAAATTATTCTCAAGTAGAGCATTCTGATTTTGAGGAAAGTACGGTTTCAGATTTCACTTGTGAAGATTTACCCTTTTCTGAGATTGTATCTGAGATGGAAGAGGTTTTTGAATGGGAGCAGAATTAAATTTTTATGACACAGAAATGTATTATAATTTGTTACAGTGTGATGTGCCTAAAACTTCAGCGTTTCCTACTTTAGAGAATGTTTTTCTCACTGCTTCTAGCTTGCCAGATGTTCAACTTTTGCCCCCAAGAAATTTGACAGATTATACACGGTACCTCAGGCTCATAAGTATTTGTTTTCAAATCCTAAGGCAGACCCAGTAGCGATTTCTGTATCTAAAACTATTTTGCTAAATTGATTACTGTTGCTAATGCTATTCCTGCTGACAAGCAGGGCAAAAGCGGAATCAGTTTGGGAAGAAAATGGGTACTCATACTTCAACACTCAGGATTTTAAGCTGTCAAGCTAATATAATAAACATTTTACTTTTATCTTTTGAGAACATGCAGAAGTTAATGATTAACCTTCTTTCTTCAGAGGTACAAAAATCCTTGATCACCTCTGTAACATTTACATCTCGGCTTGCCTAGCATATTTTAACATGTACATGTGATGCTGTTGATTCTACCTCAAGAGCTGTTTCTTCTAAGTTTGCATTGAGAAGATTGGCTTGGTTTCATTCTCAGAATTTTCCTGAATAGGTTATAAATTTAAAATTCTCCCTTAGATATGGAAGTTCTGTTAGGCCCTTCTGTCACTGAGGTGCTAAAGAAGTGTGATGAAAGGGACAGCTGATAAAATGAGTTACTCAGATTTTTCATCCCTCCTTTTTCATTGTTAATTGACAGTTCCTTTCCTCCTCTGCTCACTTTTTTAATAAGCAATTTAAGCAACAAGGAGATGAAAAACATGTTTTAAAAAGCAGTGCTAATGTGGCTCTAAAAAAGAAAGGAAAAGTCCCAGAAAGCCAGTGACAGTCTTCTCCATAAACAAGATGATCTGTCTGTTCAGCCTCTTTCCCTACCCCGGTAACCACGCCATCTGTCTGAGACTTCATGTTCCTTTGTTGCACTAAATTGTTACAGACAGATGGATTTTAAATGTAATCCAGCAGGGGCAAACTTGGCAATGTTCATCCCTCCTTCCTTTCCAGGGGATTCCTTTTTGCCTATTGAACCAATTATTCCATTTTCTTCCCATTCTGCACCAGATACTGTCCCTGACAATGATAGAACCAGTGTCTATCTCCTAAGTGGGTAAAGGCTTTTATGCAAGGATAAAAAATGGAATGATTTTGGAGGCATACACTGGACCTTTCCTTTCTAAACCTTTTTGTCAAGATGCCAGAATTCAAAATGTTATCCCTTCAGTCCCTTGTTCCTCCAATTCTTCCTCTAGCTTTGATGGTTAAACTAGATTTAAAGGATGCCTGTTATAACATTCCCATTGGCGGTTCATGTGTTTTTCTATGATTTGCTGTGTTTGGCTGACTTGATCAGTCCTCTGTATTAACCATGGGTGTTCAAGTGCACTAAGTGTATTCACAAAATGTCTAACTCCAGTTATTGCTTATTGCAGACTTCAAGGCATCAACATTTTTCTATATTTGGACAATTGTCTTATCTTTGCAGACTTTTCCATCTGTCAGAATTCTTTAGCAACTGTTTAGTATCTTCTACTCAATCTGGCTTTTCAAATCAATTCTCATAAATCTTCTCTCATCTTTTCTCAAAGAATTGCATTCTTGAGATGTCTGTACACTTCTGCCACGAGAAGACCCTTTCTTCCTCCAAAGTTGAACATTTTCAGCAGTTCTTCTTGAGTTTCTCTGTTCAAAGCCTCATATCTGTGAGGGAATTTCTCAGGATTTTGTGTGCATGACATTGATAGTTTTTATTCTTTCCATGGCCAGACTCCACATGAGGAAAATACAATTGTTCTTCAGAGCAGTCTGGATTTAGCATCCATCCCTTTTCTTTTCAGATCCCACTTCTGGGATTTGTAAAGAAGGAGAGTCTATGGTGGATAAACCAGACCTCTTACAATCTAGCTCTCCCAGTCTCCCTTTCACAACTTACCACTTGTCACTGCAGATGCTTTAGAATTGGCTTGCGGTGCTCAAGACAGACAGAAGCACATAAATGTCAGAGATGTTGACAGTGATCTTTGCTTTGAAAGCCTTAAATCATCTCTGGCCCCCTGGACTACTGCAGGTCTACACAGACCACATCACAGCGATGTGGTACTTAAGCAAACAAGGAAGCATCAGAGCACCTTTTCTTTGCAGACTTGCTATAATAGCCTTGGAGATAGTAACTCAGCTCAGTTTGACTCTTTAAGCTTCATACCCCTTGTCAGAGCAAAACTTGATTGCAGACTAGCTCAGAAGGACCAGGGCAAACCTCAATGAATGGAAACTCATTCTGCAGTCCTCCAGATTTGACCCAACTGTGGGGGATACCTCAGACAACTAAAGAAATTCTGTTCAAAAACTCCTTATAAACAGGCCTAGAAGACAGGTTCCTTCTCATTTCTGTGGACAAAAATGTTCCTGTATGTTTTTTTCACCCTTTTCACTGATATCCAGGATTCTTCAAAAGATCAAGAAGGACTTCCCAAAAATGATGGTGGGGACTCTCTTTGGGCCCAGGCAACAGTGGGTATCCCTCCTTTTTAATATGTCCAGGGCCAATGACCACAGGCTTCCTCACAGACTGCATTTACTCACACAAGATGCATTGTATGATACATCCCACCTGAAAAACTCCTCAGCTAATTGCCTGGATGATAGAATTGTAATACATTTTATTCCCCTTTTTTTCTGAGGATGTGCTGCAGGTACTGAAGGAGGTGAAAAACCTGCTATTAGAAAATTATATATGTGCAAGTGGACAAGATTTTCTAGGTGGTTCCATTGTGGGAACCAGGAATGTATTCAGGCCTGGCTACCTCTAGTTCTTGATTACTTGTTTGAGTTACTGTTCAAAGGGATTTCTTATTTCTCTATTACAGTTCATTTGTCAGCCATTTCTGCTTGTCTGCACTTTAATCCCCCTCTTTCTTACCAAGCTCTAGTCAAACAGTTTTTGAACGGGGTGGTGCATTTTCATATCCAACTAAGAAACAGCTGTCTCCACTTTTGGATCTTAATTTTGTGACTGAAAAGCTCAATCTTTTGCCATTTGAACCAGTTCATCACACTGAACTGAGGCTCTTAACATGGAAGATTGCTTTACTCACTGCTCTAACATCAGCTAGGAGTGTATCTGAGTTACAAGCACTTATGTTGAGCCAACCCTAAATAATTTTTCACAAAGACTAATCCTTCATTTATTCCAAAAGTGGTCACAACATTTACTTTAAGTCAGAATATTAATTTCCTGTCTTCTTTCCTGATCCCAAGAATAAGGGAGAAAAGATTCTTTACTGTCTGGATGTTCACTGGTAGCTCAGATACTACTTAGACAAATCCTAAGCTCTCAGGAAAGTTGATTATCTTCTTGTCTCCAATGAAGGTAAAAGGAAAGGGCAAACATCGTCAAGGCAGACTATTTCCAGGTGGTTGTTGCATGCTTTTGTTTTTTGTTACATACACCATAATAAGTCACTTCCAGGTAGAGTTAAGGCACATTTCATAAGGGTTTTGGCTTCTTTGGTGACTTTATAGGAAGGGGTAGATTCTAGAAGTATTCTAGAGGAAACAATTTTGTCATCTGTACATACTTTTATGAATTCCTTTTCTACGTCCCGAACAGGCTTCCTAGGATCATTCTGCAGGAGCTTATAGAGTCTTGGTTTATTGGCCACCTCCCTTTTTTTAGTTTTCTAAGTTATGGTAATCTACCTAAATAGCTTAGGCTATTGCAGCAGTGATCTATACATTAAACATTATACAGTTGTGTAAGTATATGTACCATAACAATAGATGTCATAATAGATCACTGTTGCAGTAGCCTCCCTTCTCTACAGCCTCCTTATTTTGGTTGTTTTCCTTTTGTTTTGCCAGAGCGTGGATATATACACCCTTTTGTATATAGTTTTTTGGGGGGGTTGTTTCCTCATTGTTCTTTCAGGGCGCCTTTCTAGACAGAACATTCTCTGCAGCAATTTGTGCTCCAACTGTCTTTCTGTGGAGCTGTCCTTCAGCTCCAGCCAGCTGCTGTGAGTGGAAAGTGTCCTTTGGCTTTTAAAGCTGGTAGGATACAGGGGTTAGGAGCCATATAGCTTAGGCTATTGTAGCAGTGATCTATAAGAATATCTGTTATGGTAAGTTTACTTACACAACTGTACTTTCTCTTTGTACTCCTCCCCTTGCTTGTAATAGTCTTTCACCAGTTTGCACCAGTGCGGTCATATCTCCCTTTTGCTAGACGTATTTTTTTCATGCTTTCTGAGGCAGAAAAAAGCACAACTGCCATATGCAGTTTCATTACTCTTTGTCTTAGCCACTGTACATTTTATTACAACCTGTATTAATTTTGCTCAGTCTGCAAACAGTATGACGTCATGATCATTTATTGTGTACTATAAACTGGAGGAGTTGCGATATCACACTTTTATTTAACAGGGAAATATGATTGGTCCCAGACCTCTTGTCTTAATTACACACACTACTAGCGTTGTCACCTCACAGTAAGACCTTGTCCTGTTCGATTCTCAGCTAGAGCGTCTTCTGTGTGGAGACATGCATGGATGGGCGTTCCTTCGTTGAAGGTTGTGCATCAGAGCCGGCAACTCGGTACGTAAAAATCTACTGGCAATCATTAGCGGACCGGAGTTCCGCTGTGGCGACCCCTAACCAGGAAAAGCTGAAAGACACAACAACAACTGTTGATGAAATGCTTTGGCTTCCCACTCCTACAAGCTTACTGTTCTATATCAGTGAGTTTTGTTTAGCTCCATACAAAAAGTGTACAACCAGCTGAAAAAAAAATCTTTCCCTCTAAGTAGAACAAATGATGTTGAACATTCTGTAAAGTTGGAAAAGTACATCCTTCATATATATTAATCTCAAGATCTCTTTATCTTGGAGTAAGGAAAATGCTCTGAGGTGCCACAAATGCAGACTTAATATATAGTCTGCAGAACTGTGCATTTAGCTTTGCAGTTCCAAGAAATGAAATTGACAGCTAGAGCTGCTGGCTTATCTAGTGCCAGGTGCTGGTCCCTAATATGGTGCAATGCCCCCTTTCCTGCAGCTCTGATTTGTAGAAAAAAAAAAAAGGTCTGACCCCCTGGTCTGCCTCTCCAAGCGAGATCCATTTTCTACCTCTTTCCCCTCTGTTCTAGCAGAACATACAAAAAGCTCCGTTACAACAAAACAAACAAACAAAAAAACTCTTTCCTTTTTAAGAACAGTAATATGCAGCTTACTAAAACTTACCACACATAAAGCATTGCACTGGATTTCTGTAATGGCAATCTGAAATGTCAATACAGAAAGGAATGTAGGTACTGCGCCTCACAAATGATTGGCACCCCTGATCATATACCCCAACACCTTGCATCCAGGGTAGCTGCCTCCTTTACTATACCCTAACTGCACTTCTGTTCAAAGCAAAGCAAGGAATTCACAGAAAGCCTTTCTGATTTCCTATGGTATATAATTCATCATTTTCTTTTCTTTTGTGTGTTCTGTTCTTTACAAACCCTTTACTAATCTGCTGATGGTATGACTTATTGTGACTCAAATTCTCCTCCTTGCATTACTCTCCAGAACTATTGCTACTGGGCTGTAATTTATATGGACAAAACTCAGGCTCTCTTTGTCATTCAAACTCCATTTTGTCTTCTGTGTGATAATCGGCAATCATGTTATGATGATTCTCGTTGTTATCATCTGAGTAGCATTGCATTTTGTCCTTCCAGTTTGCTACATTTTCTGCATGGTTCTTCTTGATATTGACTGCATGACTCTCCTATACCTGTGACATGCACCTCTTACTTTTACTAATAGTGCATGATATCATGATGTTAAGAAACTTAACATTCTCCTATAAGACATTGAAAAAACGGGACTGTAATTACACCACACAGATGAAATGAGCATTATTTTTACTTGGAAATACAGAATCTCTTATGTCTCTGAATCAGTCTTCTTCACTTTTTCAAAGTATACCAAAAAGTGCTTGCACAAGTCGCATACTGGGTAAGGGATACGGTACACCTTCAAACTACTAGACATTTTCTGCAGAATAAATAACACTACTGATGCTGTAAGTCATTAGACAATTATGTAATTTATAACTTTCCACACAACAGGTTCTTTCATTTGTAATAATGTAATAAACAAGGTCTCAATGTGATATTTTGTGAACATATTTGGAGTGATCTTTAAACTGCTGAATGCAAAATGGTTAGTTGAAAATCAGTCAGCTGCTATGCACACACATTTCCAAATTCATATAATTTTTGTCATCTTTTATGTTTTTACAATATCCTGTAAAGAGCAATATTGATTATGTAATACCAAATATAGTCTTTCAGATAAGCATGTCTCTATATAACTCTGCATGACCTTCTACGTCATAAACTTACAGTGACAAAGTCATATATAGATAAATGCCATTGCTAGGTTTATTACACATTATTTTTATGTAAAATCTGCCTTCAAAATTGTTACTGTAAGTTTTGAGCAAAGAACAATATTTGGTTAATGTTTATTTCTATTATTGCAGTTACATCTGGTTCTGTTATGCCTTTTCCACATTATGGCTCTGGACTGTATAAAGATGAATGTCCATTTTGTTTCATATATTTCTTGCCTGTATTTTAGAGTACACTATTTCTTCATTTTGCTTTTTGACCAAAGTGTCTTTTTCTCTTATCTTGCCATCTGTCTTGTCACAAAGTTCACCAGTACAATGAAAATTGTTTCTGAATTCACAATTGGAATATATTATTTGGCATTACTCATGTCATATTACATATTACATGTTACACTCTTGTATCCTTTCAACACAGTGAATTAGAAATTAGTCAAATTCTTGTCATCGATCATATCTATCTATATAGATAGATATTTGGAGAGATATAGTACATATATATAGATAGATACACCCCTGACACACACACACACACAGATGCATATACACACACACATGCATTTATATGTTTGTGTTTGGGGGGAGCTACATGTCTGTGTGTCTATATATATATATATATATATATATATATATATATATATATATATATATATATATATATCGGGTCTATATTATATCATCAAACACTCAGAACAGCAATTTTTTCCAAGGGAAAAAATTGCTGTTCCAAAAAAAAAAACATTAAAACATTACATAAAGTGGGGGGGCTACCAACTCCAAGATCATACTACAGTGCCAAAAATGGCAAAGTAATGGAGGCGGCCAAGCAAATTCTTTCCCAGGGAAAGAATTTGCTTAAAAGCCGCTGTCACTATTTTGCCTTTTCTTTCTTTTACTTTCGATGTGATCATGTAGTAAGAACCTTATATATATATATATATATATATATATATATATATATATATATATATATACACACACACACACACACACACATATATGTATATATATATATATATATATATATATATATATATATATATATATATATATATATATATATATATATATACACACACACACACACACATAAATATATATATATATATATATATATATATATATATATATATATATATATATATATATGTGTGTGTGTGTGTGTGTGTGTGTGTGTGTGTGAAAAATCTTTTTTTATTTATTTTTTTAAGAATATCTTCCCTCCCCCAATATATATATATATATGTTAAAGCTAAGAAAAAGATAAAAACAAGACATGACATCCTTGCACACAACCAGAGTTATTAAAACAAGTTGCTGCCTTCAGCAGGGTGCAAAGCTGCAACTCTTGCTGTGTCTTCCATTTCTTACAGCGCCCTGGTTTGTGATGAGCACACTGCCACACTTAATCTGGATCTGAGCCCCAGGACAGTAGCATATTGCAATCATTAGCTTCTTCAGCAACCTGCTGTTGTCAGTTAAAGTCCCAGTCAAACACACAAGCCCTGTGGAAATCATGATTCAGGAAAGGAATGGTAATGCTGTGAGTGCCACAGCAAGTGCCTGCACTCTCTGGAATGCTGTAACATGAGCTGTGCCATTGGTGACCAGAGTTCCAAACATGCCCAAGTATTTTTCTTTGTTTAGAGCACTGATTATGTAAGTGCACACATTTATAGGTATCTTTGTTAAATAATTCTGTGTGGTCTGCATTGCTCTGAGTATCACTCATCTCTGCATTTAATTTTGATTTGAAGCTCTTTATTTAAGGTTTGATCACTTCTATTTTGTATATTATTATCTAGTATTACATTTGTTTTGTTCTAAGTTGTTTTATTTTAAGTTTTCTGTTCTATTGGAGTTTTAAGAGTGCTTCGCTAGGGTCAGTTAAAAAAGTTACCAATAGTTCCTTTGCAAACAATTTCTTTGCAAACTGTGAATAACATCAGTTAATTAGTGGAAGGAGCTGAGAGACAGCATTGCTATTTTATTTAGAAATATCTGTAGTTATCTGAAGTGTTTGTGTGGTCTGCATTGCTCTGAGTATCACTCATCTCTGCATTTAATTTTGATTTGAAACTCTTTATTTAAGGTTTGATCACTTTTATTTTGTTATCTTATTCTAGTATTACATTTGTTTTGTTTTAAGTTTTCTGTTCTGTTCTGTTGGAGTTTTAAGATATCCACACCCATCCACCCAGTCCTTGTTGTATTCTTAAATTTGGTGGCTTTTGAGTTGCCCACCCCTACTCTAAATCTCATTTTGGACACTATTCTCAGTCCCATCTCATCAGCTTATTCTACTGAGTAGAGAGAGATCATTTGGGAAGGCCCACCCCCTTAGTTTATCAACCTTAAATTATTGTGTTTCAACCGTTCCCACTTACCCAAAAAAAGTTGCACTTTATTCACCTGATTTTACTGTATTTGTGTTTCTTCCTACTTTATTACTTTATTTTGCTTTTGCTGCCTATTCTTAAAAGTACTCAATTGCATTTATTCTGCTGCATTTATTACTGCTTGTTAGTAGCCTGATTAAATTGCAACTGTTTTTCTAACCCTTTTGGTTTAAGCATTTGGGCTTCAGACCAATTGTTTTATATTAAGAAGGTTTGTAGTCTGCACTCTTGTGGCAGGACAGGTAGCTTACATCCTTCTAAGTTGAGAGTTGCTGATTGAAGACTTAGTGTCTGTTATTCTAAAAGTGTATTAGTTCTGGTTGAAGCTCTTGGGCTTCAGGCCAGTTGTTTTTACATTAAGAAGGTTTGTGGTCTGCACTCTTGTGGAAGGAAAGGGTAGATTCTGCCCTTCTGAGCTGGGAATTTCTGGTTAAAGGTTTATTGTGCCTGCTTATTTGAACTGTTTATTTCTGAAATTGGTGTGCCTTGTTTTCTGCAGCATAAACTAGATTCAGGCCTGCTGAATCTAGCTTTGTTTGTATAACTTGAGCACTAATTCAGGCCATCTTTTTTTGGAGAAAGTTCCCCTGCACCTTAGTAGCAGGAGTAAGCAGGTAGAACTTGTCTGATTGGAGACTGATGGGCCAGGGCTCAGTTTTGAGCTTTTACTGGTTAATTTTGTAATTTGTTTAAATTAGTTTGCTCATTTGCTACTGTTATATTTAAAAAATTGCACTTTATTCATCTGCTTTTACTGTATTTGTCTTTCTTCCTACTTTATTACTTTATTTTGCTTTTGCTGCCTGTTCTTAAAAGTACTCAATTGCATTTATTCTGCTGCATTTATTGCTGCTTGTTAGCAGCCTGATTAAATTGCAACTGTTATTCTAAGCCTTTTGGTTTAAGCAATTGGGTTTCAGGCCTGTTGATTTACATTAAGAAGTTTTGTGGTCTGCACTCTTTGGCAGGACAGGTAGCTTGCATCCTTCTAAGTTGGGAGTTGCTGATTGAAGGCTTAGTGTCTGTTATTCTAAAAGTGTCTTAGTTCTGGTTTAAGCACTTGGGCTTCAGGCCATTTATTTCACATTAAGAAGGTTTGTGGTCTGCACTCTTGTGGGAGGAGAGGGTAGATTATGCCCTTCTGAGCTGGGAATTTCTGATTAAAGGCTTATTGTGCCTGCTTATTTGAACTGTTTCTTTCTGAAATTGGTATGCCTTGTTTGCTATAGCATAGACTAGATTCAGACATGCTGGATCTAGCTTTGTTTGTATAACTTGCTCACTAATCCAGGCCATCCTGTTTGGAGAAGGTTCCTCTGCACCCTAGTGGCAAAAGTGTGCAGTTAGAACTTGTCTGATTGAAAACTGCTGGAATGCGGCTCAGTTTTTAGTTTTTTTATTGGTTAATTTGTTTAAATCAGGTTGCTCGTTTGCTACTGTTATATTAAAAAAATGCACTTTATTCATCTGCTTTTACTGTATTTGTGTTTCTTCCTACTTTATCACTTTATTTTACTTTTGCTGCCTGTTCTTAGAAGTACTCAATTGCATTTATTCTGCTGTATTTATTACTTGTTGTTCATAGCCTGATTAAATTGCAACTGTTATTCTAAGCCTTTTGTTTTAAGCACTTGGGCTTCATGCCAGTTGTTTTACATTAAAAAGGTTTGTGATCTGCATTCTTGTGGCAGGACAGGTAGCTTGCATCCTTCTAGGTTGGGAGTTGCTGATTGAAGGCTTAGTGTCTGTTATTCTAAAAGTGTCTTAGTTCTGGTTTAAGCACTTGATCTTCAGGCTGGTTATTTTACATTACGAAGGTTTGTAGTCTGCAGTCTTGTGGGAGGAGAGAGTAGATTCTGCCCTTCTGAACTGGGAATTTCTAGTTAAAGACTTATTGTGCCTGTTTATTTGAACTGTTTCTTTCTGAAATTGGTGCGCCTTGTTTGCTGCAGCATAGGCTAGATTCAGACTTGCTGAATCTAGCTTTGTTTGTATAACTTAAGGACTAATCCAGGCCATATTTTTTGGAGAAGGTTCCTCTGCACCCTAGTGACAGGAGTGTGCAGTTAGAACTTTTCTGATTGAAGACTGCTAGAATAGGGCTCGGTTTTGAGCTTTTTTATTGGTTAATTGGTTAATTTGTTTGAATCAGTTTGCTCATTTGCTATTGTTATATTTAAAAAATAAATTCTAGCTTGTTTTCCCACCTTTCCTGTTATTAGAGTAGTCCAGATACAGATTTTTTGTATTCAGGACTGTATTGTAGTTTCTGAGTTCCCCAGACCTTTCTGTGTTAGAGGGAAGCTTCTCAGCTTATCAATGGGAGTGGTAAGCACTAGGTAGCCTATCTACCACAAGAGGAGTAGTTTCTAGCTCCCTTTCAACTTTCTGCTTTAAAAGCCCATGGAGTGCAGCACCACTAAGCTAGGGTAAGCTATTACTGGAGCCAGAAAGTGTGCTCTTCAGTTTTTCCCTTAGATCTTGCTAGTTATCTTCTCTCTTGCATTTAACTAGCTTATTCCCCTAGCACTTCATCTGGCTTTTGTAGCAATTATTGTAGCACACATAAGTGCTAACAGCACTAAACATCCTATAAGGAAACGGCTTCAGTACTTATTAATAATGACCTTCCCTCCTGGCATGTCTAAAAGTCAGTTTCCTGCTCTTTATCCTATTAGCCTGGTGAACTTGGGCATTCTGAGTCAGTGTAGCAACTGCCTCATGTACACAGACAACCCTCTCCTCTTACCTCCCAACACTCAGACTTGTTTGAGATGCACTTATATATCCAAACTGGAAGACATGCACTCTCCAGCCAAGACCGGAATAGCTGGTCAAGAGGAGGTCAGCACCTGCATCACACCACATGGAACACATAGCCATCCAGAGCACCCACCATCCCAGCTCCCACATAAAAACACAAACCACACACCCACCTTCGCAGAGGCTTTCAATAGAAATCTCCCCAAAAAGCAGAGACCTCCAAATCAGAAATGCATTCGACCACCACAACACAGCACAAATCACAACACACATAGCTCACCTGCACAGCCTGCCCCTCAACCTAAGCCCCTAAGTCAAAACAGCTTGCCCAATACACTAATCATAGGTGACTCGATAGTGAGGTAAACTAATGTCTCACTCACCAGTTTGAATAAGGAGAATTTAACAGTCAGCTGTCTGTTGGGTGCCAGGATCTGACACATAACACATGGACTCAGGTCACTCCACAACAAGTACAAGTATGACTCTGTCATTGTCCATGTGGGTGTGAATGACCTGAGATACACCTCCCTGGACAACATGAAAAGAGACATGCAGGAGCTCTCGGATTATGTGGCCCAGGCAGGTATGACACTAGCCCTGAGCAGCATCCTACTGTTGCCCAGAATGATTCCACAGTAGAAGCAGAAAATGACTGACTTCAACAACTGGCTATGTTTCTGGTGTCATTCTAAGGGGATCCAGTATCTGTCTGCTTAGGATGACATGACTGACAGACCTCGATGCTTTGCCAGAGATGGCCTGCATCTGTATCCCTAGGTTTCTGGATACTGGCTAAGGCTCTTGCCATCCCTATAGTGCCTTTTTTAGGAGGTGTCCAAAGACCAAATTACCACCGTAACAGCTCTAAACAAATGGAATCTGAGGGTCATGCTGCTCAGTGCTATAAGTCTAAATCTCAAGATGCACTCACTCGAAGCACTCCTCAAAATGGAGAACATAGACATTTATGCTGTAATGGAAACCTGGTTTAAAACAGCAGAAAGCACCCCTGCATTACCAGGCTATAACTTATTTCACACCTTTCAGCCCCAGATCATGGACTGAAGCTCCAAAGGCAGTGGCATCTCCATATTCATAAAGAATATGCACACCTCCAGACTAGTAGCCCAACATAATGCATTGCAGACACTTCAGGTACAACTAAAAGTGGGTAAGATGGTGATTCAGATCATAGCCTGCTATAGGTCCCCAATCGTGTCCCAAGACTGTCACTCCACGTTCCTAAGCACCCTGGAAACTATTAGGGTCCAACCCAACAATCTCATACTGGGTGACTTCAACTATCCTTCCATCAGCTGGGAAATCTACTCATGCACTAATACATTTGCCCAACACTTCCTGGAATTCATTAATTCCAATGGACTGGACCAACTCATTTTTACCCCCACTAGAGGAAGCAACATCCTTGACATGGTTATTGCTAACTTGGGCAACTGTTGCTCAACACCAATAGTCAATTCCTCCCTGGTTAGATCCGACCACAAACTAATTACCATGGAAATCCACATCTTACCCGCGCCACCAGCAGAGGTAACCACCATGAAAAGCTTCTCCAAAGCTGACTTTGGGCTCCTAAAAACAGAGGTGCTAACTTCATGACACCCATGCAAATGGAAAATAGGTGCGTGACCATCGAATCATACTCCAGTGCACTGTACGAACACATACATAAATGCATGGAACTAGCCATACCCAACAGAACCAAGACGCTCTCCTCCAAAAAAAAGGAAGCTGATATGGTGATCCCCTGCCATTAACAAACACTACAACAGAAGGAAGAAACTGTTGCAGAAAAAAGTGAAGTCCCAAGACTGGAAAAACTCCCTCATTAGCCTCAATAAAAAGTATAGATCCCTCATCAAAACCTCTAAAGATAGCTATGAAGGCAGAATTGCAGCAGACAGTAAAAACAACCACAAAGCCTTCTACAGTTATATCAAGAATGTCCACACCAATACCTAGATTTTCTCTGAGTTACTGCACAATGGTGCCTCCTATACTGAGCCAACAGATATTACCAACATACTGATCGACAGATTCAGTGCCAACTTTACCCCTCTCTCCCCTTCTAAAAGACCAATCACAATACTGGAAGAATGCCAGGCACACAGTATTACTGCAGCACAGGTTAAAGCTGCATTGTCCAAGGCCAAGAATGTAGCTTCCATGGGACCCAACAATATCCCTGGCTGTGTTCTACATGAACTACAAAGTGAACTGGCACCACACTTGTGTGCCTTGTTCAATCACAGCCCCACCCTAGGCTTTGTCCCCCCAGAATGGTGCACTGCTACAGTCATACCTCTCCATAAAGGGGGATTGACTACGGACCCTGAAAATTATCGCCCCATTAGCCTGACAAGTCTGATGTGTAAGGCTATGGAGCGCATCATCATGGACCTAATTAACAAGGATATAGGGAATCTCCAAACTCTGGATCCCATGCAATATGGTTTTATGAAGGGTAGATCATGCCTGCTCAACCTGGTTGACTTCTTTGAGTCAGTCACCAGAGCAGTGGATGAGGGCAAGGCAGTTCATACAACCTACTTCGATCTGGTCAAGGCCTTTGGTACCATTCCCCACTCAGGAATTATTGATAGACTCACCAAATTAGGCATCAACCCCTATATCACTAGGTGGGTTACAAATTGGCTCACAGATAGAACCCACAGTGTGAAAGTAGCAGACTCCAAGTCAGACTGCTGACCAGTCATGAGTAGAGTCTTACAGGGATCAGTCCTGGGTCCTCTCCTGTTTGGCATCTACTTCTCAGAAGTCCAGGCCAACACAGAGGGACTCTGGCTGACCAAGTTTGCTGACGATTGCAAGCTGGGAGCCATTATTAACTCCCCAAGTGATGTAGACATCCTACAGAAATGCCTCACTGAGACCAACGACTGATGTCGAAACCATGGCTTTAAGCTTAATGCCAAAAAATGCATCATCATTCTCTTGGGGAAAAATTCAATTCCCACTAATTACCACATTGTTGGTAGCCCACTGAACACTGAAGGTGTTATAAGAGATCTGGGGGCACAGGTTGACAGCATCCTCTCCTTTGGCCACCACATTGCCATTGTGGTTAGAATGTCCTTCTGTGTGGCACATCTCATTACCAAGGGTTTTGCATCCAGGAAAAAAAGAGGTCATCATCTCTCTCTACTCTTCCCTCATTAGACCAATCTTCGTGTATAATGCCCCATTTGGCATGTACCTCACTAAACACCTGCAACAGCTGGAAAGGCCACAAAAGTACCTCATGAAGAGGATCCTAGGCCTTAAACACATGCTCTACATGGACAGACTCAAAATACTCCAGCTTTTCTCTGTCACATATCATCTATTAAGAGGTGATCTCTGCTTGACTTACAAAGCCATGTCTAACCCAGCCCTGTTAGAAATGTTACCCCTAAAAAAATCCCAAATCCCTCGACACCATATGATCCAGGGACCTCAACCTCATTACCACAATCAACAGAACATGCTGGAGGGACAAGTTCATAACCCAGAGACTGCCCATGCTCTGGAATAGACTTTCCATACATGTCAAGCAGAGCACCTCACTGGCCCTTTTCAAGAGAAATCTTGATGAGTGGATTGGAAATAGTTCACCCTGGAGATCACTCCAATGGCTCTACTTGATAGAGTCATCGGGAACTAACGGCGGCATGATGCTAGGGCACTTCTATGGGCTAGACTTGTAATGGCTCCATGGCCATTGGCTTAGGACACACCTATGAACCTATGAACCTTATCACTTAAGGTATCTGAAGAAAGCATGCATGAGTTCTGAAGCGCAGACTTTATCACAAACAGCCTAATCCTAGGTGTTACAGCCACCACAGCTTTCTTCTAGGAAGCTCATGCTTCCCCTCCTTTTAAAATACTATTAAACAAAACTTTACAGATCTTTAACACTTTTCCCAAACTTTCACAGGAATACTATCAATTTCTAAAGACTTTCCTCCAGACTGATTATACATCATTGTGTTTATCTCATCTCCTCCTGTCAACTATTAATTGTTGAACCTCATCTACGTCTAACCTTGGCATGCCTAAGTCTTCTATCAATATTTCTATTTGTGCTTTTTCTTGATTTCCACATTCCTCTGTCTTATACAAATTTTTATAAAATTTCCAAAATATCTTTAATACCTGTACAGAATCTATGCCTGTTTTTCTTGTTATAGGCTCCCCAAGTTTAGCAATAACTCTTTCTACTTCCTGTTGCCTAAGTCGTTGTGCTAAAAGTTGTGTTCTACAGTGATAATCAAAAAATAGTTGCTTAACAGTGATCTTTCTAAACTCATGCATATTTTCCAGATACCCTCTTGTTTCCTCTTTAGCACTCTGCATCTGCACCTCTTAATGTTCTGTGAGATCCCCCCGATTCTGCAATAATTTAACCTTTGTGAATCCCTCAAAATAATGTGTGTTACTTCTTAACCACATTTCTTTTTCTTTTATTTATGCCTTATTTTTAAACTCCACTTTTATTTTATCGCATTCACTATCTATAACATTTGAAGAAATTTCTATCTTCCTTAATAACGCTTGGATATGTTTCCAATACCCATTCTTTAAATTCCTCTCTTTTTAACAGGTAGATGGGGAAGCACCAGTGTCTAATTTATACTTCATTACCTTGCATTTTTATCTTACTTGTTATTGTCACATGATCTGAAATAGTTAATGGATGATGTGTTGAAGCTTTCAATTAAATGCACATATTCCTGTGAAATATAATGTCTGTCTAGTCAAGCCAAATTATTGTATCTTGTGAATAACATGTAAATTATCCCTGAGTTCCTAACACTGAATTCATGTCTTCTGAACCAAATATTTTCATAAATCTCTTTAGAGATCTAGTCTCATTTGTTATATTTTCCCTTAAGGGTCCCCCAGATGCATCCTAACTGTTGCAAATCAACCCACCTATAAGCAATATTTCCTGCAGAAACCTGATTATTTCACCAAGAAATTTCTTAAACTTTATTGTAGCAGTTTTAGGTGGAATATAAATACATGCCACTGCAATCCTCTTCTTTTGCTAGTAGCCCTTTACTACCACAGATCTGCTATTACAAACCTTTTCCCCCTTCTAGCACTATTGGAGCTTCTCTAGCAATTAGTAGAAGTACTCCCTATCACCTTTACCCCTGATACTCTGCTGAATATTCCTCCTGAAATCCTTTTTTTATCAAATTCACACTCATTTCTTTCCAAGTGTGTCTCCTGTAGTATATTTACACTATGCATTTCTTAATATAATTCAGTACTCTTTCCTTTCTGTCCATACCGTGAAGCCATTCACCTTCCAAGATTATATGTTTAGTTTAGCCATTATGATAAGAAGTTATTATTTTAGTTTAGCCATTATGATAAGAAGTTATTATTCCTAACTATTATTCATATAAAAGTTTTTTTAAATGTCTACTTCTAGCTTTGGTGTTACATGCACCCACAAATGTTTGGCAGGTTAATCTTTTATACAGTTGTTTCTTGTCATCTCCAAGTTGAACCTATGTCACATTTTACAAGAATTTTTGTTTGATGAAAACTCTCAAACAAAAAAAACGCCAAACCCACAGAACACCCTCATAACCTATTAACTTAGTACAAATGCAGAAAACTATACACATCTTCAAGTAATGAGTTTAATCCTCCCAATAAGAACAATTGTCTCAAATCTACAACTGCACATAGGCAAACCTAACCTACAATTAAGGTTATCCATGCTAATATGCATGTTACAGCCCATGGTCCTACTTACACTAATTGATATCTTTTCTTGTCTTATCTTTATTCTCCACCCAGATCTGAAATACAAATTGTGTTTTCAGAAAACATTAAATTTAGCCTTAAAATAAGTGTACCTGCTATCTTTAAATAAAACTAAGCTATATCCAGACCTCTCGATTTATTTCCTTCACCGTTAGTTAGCTTGTTTCCATGGAAACATAACAAAATAAGATGCCATCAGCTCTAGATTTCTTAACTGGCACTGAATATTTGTTTAAAGAAAACTATTTATTACAGTGTGGTCTCTATTTTTTTAAACTCACTTGCATTCACAATAAAACTTGTCATTAGATTAAACCAAGGTCATTAATCCAAACATTCACTTCTGTAAAAGTGAAAGAAAACATTTCAGTTCTACCTATATTATAATCAGTGCACTTTTACAATCCATCCCCCACCCCAGCAGCCCAAGGTTACAAACTATTGATTCAAGCTTGCTTTTGTCCAGCCTTTCTTATCTTTTTACATTGTAATACTAATATTTCTTAAAACTAAAAAAGAGAGAGAGAAAAGCACCCGTTTACTTTAGTATGTTTATCACATACAACAGTCACTGAAAATACTTTATAATATTCAATGTATATGATAAAATGTTTTATATAAAAAAACTGTTAAGAACAAAAATTGCTTTACTTACACTTACCTGTTCCCTCTTTCTCCCTATTTTTCCCTTTTATTGTTCTCCCAAATAATAAGGACATGAACTGGCATATGCTGTTAGTCCCCCAACAAGTTTAACAAGGTCAACAAAAATCCAATCTTTTTCAGCCACGTTTTGTTATAAAACAATATTTTGAAAATGTAATTGATGCTTTAAAGTCCTACTTTTATTCACTAATTTCAGTGTTTTTGGTCTTCTTCCTGTTTATCTCCATCTCCCAAATCCAGACTCCAGTTCAAGTCCAAGGTAGTACCAATTGTAGTAAGCTTTTTTTTTTTATTTCTCAGGCAATTTCCTTTGGAATACTGGAAAAGGCTTCACTGGCAAGGTCTCTCTATGAGTCTTACCATTAACAGAATGAGAAACAGAATCCCCTTCTGTTTGATGGCTCACCCTTTGTTGGACAAACTTTTATATTCCCCCTTAGCATGCTCTGCATCAAAAAATGACTGATCCTTCAGGTAAAAAAAATATTCTGAAGACAACTGGATTCAGCAGCTATGAATTTCATACCTGCCTAATGACATTCCCCCATTGCTGGGATAAATTTGCTTCTTTTCTGCCTGGTGTATAGTGAATAATCATTTTCCAAACTCTACTGTCTCCAATTTTAATATTTTGCCAGTGTGATTGCATCTTTACTAATGCAGGTCTTGGCTGCTATCTCATCACCAGGTTTAGAGCATACACACATTGTGCCCTTTCAGTTAATAAATCCTGCTGTGGAATACCAGTCCAGCTGCTTATTTGTGTTTTCATAAAATTGATATAGTCCGCTCCTTCCAGTTTCTCTGGTACAGCAAAAAATCTCAGGTTTTCCCTGACTACTCTGTCCTCTAACTCTTCATCCTGTTTTTTTTTTTTTTGCAGTTTCATTAGTTCATCTGAATAGCTGTTTAAAACTCCTTCCATTTTTTCATCCTTTTGCTATTTGAGTTGATGTACTCCTTCAGTGTTTTGTTTATGAGCACATTTACCTTATTTTTCCTCTAGGTTACTGGAAATCATGACCTGCACCAACAATGGAGTTTAAACTGCCTTTTGTAGAACAGCTGCAGGATTCTTCCCATCAGTGTTTTCTCTTCACCTTTTCTAGTTGATGTTCTTTCAGGCTCTTTAAGTTTCTTCTTTGCTGGCATCCAGCAGTGTACTTACTAGCCGGTAACTGCATTTTACTAAAACAGGCAGAATTGGTGGCTCTTATCTATCAGTTTCTTTTTTCACACTGGGAGACCTGAAATTAATCTGTTGATCAGTGTGCAGCCATCATGGAAACAGCCAAGTATGTCATTTCTTATGATATTTTCTACAGTATTATTCTTTGAGCCAACAATAAGTAGTATCATGACAATGAAAATTAATTCCTTAAGGATCATCAAAAATCACACTCCATCAAATTATATGACAGCGGATTAAGCTCTTTCCTCTAACTGGTATAGCCTTGGAGTTGGCAATATAAGGTGAGAGTAAGTGGAGATGAAGTCTTTTAATTGGGGGATAGAGGTGCAGCCCCCATCACATCCAGACTACAGAAACATTCACTAGATCATGGATTTCAACAAACCACCACAAACTCATGAAAACATATTTGTCTCTTGTAGTCTTTCACAATCATCTTATTAACTATATACTCCATCACATTGTGTTGGAGATTGTGTAGCAGTTTATTTGGATCTCATGCAGTTTGTTTGATTATCACAACATTATATAATGCTTGCTGTAGTATTCCATCTCTTTTGACAGCCCTTATTTTAGTTTTCATTTGGCCAAGGATAATGCTTTCTGAGCCATCTCTTCTTATAATTTACCATGTTCTTGGAAGTGATCCCTTTGCATCAAATCAGTGAATTTGTCTCAGTGCACATCGCTGATGGAAGTGAACACTTCAACCTTAAGGAAGTGTACTTGAGTTTGTTGATCTTGTACATCAGTTTGTTGATGTATTGACTAGTTCTGGCCTTCAGTTTGTTGATCTCGGTCATCAGTTTGTTGATCGGTTCACTAGTCCTGGCCTTCAGTTTGTTGATCTTGCACATCAGTTTATTGATGTGTTGACTAGTCCTGGCCTTCAGTTTGCTGATCTTGTATATCTGTTTGTTGATGTGTTGACTAGTTCTGGCCTTCAGTTTGTTGATCTTGTACATTAGTTTGCTGATCTGTTGACTAGTCCTGGCCTTTAGTCTGTTGATCTTTTATATCAGTTTGTTGATCGTTGACTAGTCCTGGCCTTCAGTTTGTCAATCCTGTACATCAGTTTGTTGATCTGTTTACTAGTCCTGGCCTTCAGTTTGTCGATCTTGTACATCAGTTTGTTGATCTGTTGACTAGTCCCAGCCTTCAGTTTGTCGATCTTAAGGGACATGCTGCACCTCAAAAAATCCAAATCCCATCGAGCTACACACTTGAGAGACTTGAACCTCAGCACTGAAATAAATAGGACATGCTGGAGGGACAGATTCATAACCCAGAGGCTCCCTTCACTATGGAATAAAATCCCAGTCCAGGTTAGGCAGAGTCCCTCATTGATTCTCTTCAAGAGGAGTCTTGATGAGTGGATGGGAGATCATAGGTTTACCCCGGGTATCACTTCTGTGTCACTGTTAGACAGAGGCACAGTATACTAACCTCGAAAAAGGGCATAGCAAAATTAATTTAAAATGGGTGGCGAAAACCAAACATACTCTGGCTAGGCTTATAAATGCCCTAGGGCAGATAGCTTAGTATGAACCTATGAACCTATGAACATCAATTTGTTGATCTGTTGACTAGTCCTGTCCTTCAGTTTGTTGATCTTGTACATCAGTTTGTTGATCTGTTGACTAGTCTTGGCCTTCAGTTTGTTGATCTTATATATCAGTTTGTTGATCTGTTGATTAGTTCTGACCTTCAATTTGTTGATCTTGTACATCTGTTTGTTGATCTGTTGACTAGTCTTGGCCTTCAGTTTGTTGATCTTATACATCAGTTTGTTGATCTGTTGACTAGTTCTGGCCTTCAGTTTGTTGATCTTGTACATCATTTTGTTGATCTGTTGACTAGTCCTGGCCTTCAGTTTGTTGCTGTTGTACATCAGTTTGTTGATCTGTTTACTAGTCCTGGCCTTCAGTTTGTTGATCTTGTACATCGGTTTGTTGATCTGTTGACTAGTTCTGGCCTTCAGTTTGTTGATTTTGTACATCAGTTTGTTGATCTGTTGACTAGTCCTGGCCTTCAGTTTGTTGATCTTGTACATCAGTTTGTTGATCTGTTGACTAGTCCTGGCCTCAACACTGACTTTTAGTGTTACAGAGTGGGTTATTATAAACATGTTTCCAGGCTTTTAGAAAGAAGACTGTAGACACCTTCCCATTTTTACCAACATATTTGTCAAAAATTTGCTACCCACTTGAATGGTGCATCTCTGATGCTTCAGACTTCCTGTTTTTCCAGTACTGGTCAAAATATGCTTGTTTATTTCAGATATAAGATGCAGGTTACAAGTGAGCTCTGTGGTGTTTCACTGGTAGGGATTCAAAGCATTTAATAATTTATCATTGTCTTTGATGAAAGAAACCATAAATATCCAGAAAAGACTAAAATGGTGTAAGCATTCATGTCTTTCAGCTCATTATTTTCTGCATCTTTGTTAGGAGCATGATATTTTACCTAACTTAGTTTTCTGTGCATTTCATTTTATGAGCAACCTCGTAAAAGCAGGTGAAAGTTCACATTATATGGTGCCCATGTTCATTACTCTGGTATGGTATTTAAATTCATGTGACCAGGTGCTCCCTATTGCAGTTCTGGGACCCATTATTCCAAGTCCTGAAATTATGAAAAAAAATGTCATGTTGGTGGCTGTACACATACATTGGAGAAAAGGGGATACTTTGCAACACAGTCCCCATTTTCCAACATTTAGCATCATTATTCTGGGACACACTTATATGATTGCAGTTTAAAACTACAACCAAATTGGCTAAGGTACAAGCAGAATGGCATCCATCTTCTGAATGAAGTAAATGATTTCTTCTTGTACTAGGCTATATCTGCTCCCATTACATGTATTTCTGTTTTAACTTTTTATTTATTTATTTAATTTTTATTTTATTAATTTGTTAGCCAGGTAAGCTCACTGGATACGTGGGGCACATGGCACGCACCTCTTTTCAGGGGCAAACTTGGGACTTTGGTTAACTGACTTACTCAGATCACATGGTTTGCAATTAGAAGTTGATGGAATCAAACTCAAAGATATTCCTGGGCTGTATTCATTTAGACTCACTAGGCTGAAGTTTTGCATTTCATGGGTGACTAGGATACACCCTTGAGTTAAATGACTTGCTCGTGGCAGCAAAGTTTACAAATGAAGACTGGTAATCAAATCCCAAACTGTTCAATGAAGAAAATGCCGAGAATAACTTTAATACTCTATAGTAACCTGTGAGGTGTCATTTCTGGATGAATGGATGGCAGAGACATCAATTTTTTCTGACTATTCCTTTTTGTTTGGGCAATTCTTTCTGTACATCATTTTCATAAATGTGGATTCCTGGTACTAACAGTGTCACATAAAACTTTTTTCGCTCATAACTCAATTTCAGCAAGACCTCAGTCTCATATTGAAGAATTTATCTCAAGGAAAAACATGCTGAAATGAGATCTGGAATATTCTTCACATAATTCAGAAATACTTTCAATACTGTACATTCTGTTGGATACATATCAGTCTCCCATTCTCTGGAAGTAACATTTTCTATTATATGTATAACACTTGCAAAGGGAATGAGTTTTGCAGGACTTTATTCCCCACTAGCCAGGCTTATTTGTGATGGCAAAGCCTGTGGGATAATTTGTATGGGCCAGGGGCTAAAATCCTACAAGATACCCTCCTCATGGAGGAATTATAAATATTGTACCATACAAAATCTTTTGCATTTTAAGTTTTGTTTGGTAAAAGATGTGCCATAACTTACAGTACTCTCATTTCAATACATATAGTGATGTACTACCATTTTAGCTACCAATACCTATACCCAACCACACACACACACACACACACACACACACACACACACACACACACTCGTGCACACACACACACACACACACACACACACACACACACACACACACACACACACACACACACACACACACACACACACACACACACACACACACACACACACACACACACACACACGCACACACACACACACACACACACACACACACACACACACACACACACACACACACACACACACACACACACACAAGGCAGCTGCAACACCATCACTACAGCAGTTTAACACAAACTTCTCACAGTAAAGCGAAGTAACGTAGTTTAAAGAAGACGAAGCTCTGAGGAGGTACACTGTGATTTCCAGTACTGTGCTAAATGATATTTCCCAGGTGTGTTGTTTATGGGATCACTTCTCCTGAAACAGGGCATTGATATGTAGACTAATCTGTGATATGGTTACCATCAACTTGTACCTGCGTAAATCCATTACATAATGTATATAGCTGTATATCTACACTACAGCCTTGGAAAGAAAGTCCACTTTCAGGACTGCCTATCCTACATTGTCCTTTTATGTCCCAAACATTGACCTCCACACGTGTAACTCCAACATCATAGCTCATTAGGTTACTTTCACTTAACACCCACTTGATGTCCTCTACCGATACTGCTATGATGCCTTTCTTCCCCTATTTATCCCTGTGGCCCTCTGTGTGCCATTGTTTCATAGTTTCGTAGTTATTTGATATATATAGGCTAATTAAGCCATTAAAAGTGCAGACCCCATGATACCATGTACATATTTCCTATTTCCCATATACTTATCCAGGTTAACTTTTAAAGTATCCATGTTTTTTATTTCCTAATCCCAAGAGGTAGTTTATTCCAATAACTGGGTAAAGTTTGTGTTAAATCCCAAACTTTTTGGAATGTTCTATTCTTCTGTATTTTAATTACCAGTCCTCTGTCTCTAATCTAATTATGTGGTGTTTTAATAGTTAATCCAATTTCCTTCCTAAACACTACATCTAAAGTGGTTCTCGTGAGTGAACACAGCTTTCTTCTCAATAACCCATATAGTATGCTATGTAAATTCAGTTGATTTACTCTATCTGAATAACAAAGATCAACTGTACTATTGTTTTTTATGCATATCACCTCTGGATTGATTCCATCATGCCAATATTAGCAAGGATTAAGTTACAAAAACATAAGTTATATTCTACTATAGCTTGTATAATTGAAATATACAGAGTTTCTCAGTAAATCCATGTCTCTAGATTCCACGTGTTAGTATTAACGTGATTTACCACATGGCTTTTACCTTTATCTCAGACTAGATCCAGCTGTGACACCAAGAGCCCAAACATCTCCAGCGCCCAAGTGAGAACTGCTCTCTCCAAAGCAAAAAACACAGCATCCATGGGACCTGATGGTGTCCCCGGCTGTGTGCTCCATGAACTCAATGAGGAATTAAACCCACAGCTAGGACAGCTGTTTAATCAAAGTCTTACCTCTGGATACGTACCCAGTGAGTGGCGCACTGCAACTGTGGTACCACTTCACAAAGGCGGTGCCTCCACCGACCCTGGAAATTACCGGCCCATTAGCTTGACAAGCCTTATCTGCAAAGCCATGGAGAGGATCATAATGGACCTCATAAATAAAGACATAAGGAATTTGCAGACTTTGGATCCAACCCAGTTTGGCTTTGTCAAAGGCAGATCATGCCTTTTAAACTTGGTTGACTTTTTCGAAACAGTCACCAAAGCCATTGATGAGGGAAAGGCAGTCCATACAGCCTACCTCGATCTGGCTAAGGCCTTCGATACAATACCCCATTCGGGTATCATTGAAAAACTCATCAGCTTAAATGTCAACCCATACATCACAAGATGGGTTGAAAACTGGCTGAGTGACAGAACCCACAGGGTCAGAGCTGCTGGCGCCATGTCAGACTCAAAGCCTGTCACAAGTGGTGTCCCACAGGGCTCAGTCCTGGGCCCACTCTTGTTTGGCATCTACTTTTCCAGTACAAGCAAACACAGGAGGGTTATGGCTGACAAAGTTTGCAGATGACTGCAAACTGGGCCATAGTAGAAAACACATCTGACACAGATATCCTTCAGAAGGGTCTCACAGAAATGGATAACTGGTGCCAGAGCCACGGCCTAAAGTTAAATGCCAAAAATGCATAGTCATACCCTTCGGGAAAAACAAGGTTACCCCTAGCTACCAAATAGGTGGCAATCCACTGAGCACAGAAGAAGTTATCAGGGACCTGGGGACCCAGGTTGATAGTAGTCTGTCATTCGACACCCATGTAGCTAAAGTAGTTAGGAAGACCTTCTACATTGCCCACCTTATCATGAAGGGATTCTCATCTAGATCAAGGGAGGTCATAGTCTCCCTTTACTCATCACTCATCAGACCAATGATTGAGTACAATGCCCCATTCGGAATGTATCTGACCCGACACTTGCAGCAGCTGGAGAGGCCACAAAAGTTCCTCACCAAAAGGATAAAGGGTCTCAAAATCTGTCCTATGCTGCCCGACTGAAAGAACTCCAGCTCTATTCAGTCGCCACTTGCTCAGAGGTGACCTTTGCCTAACATACAAGGCCATGTCAAACCCAGATTTGATGAATATGCTTCACCTCAAAAATCTAGATCCATCAGAGCCACAAGGGCGGGAGACTTAAACCTTGACACGGCTATTAATAGGACGTGCTGGAGGGATAGATTCATCACCCAAAGACTCCCTATGCTGTGGAACAAAATCCCGGTACATGTGAGGCAGAGCACCTCGCTGGCCTTGTTCAAGAGAAATCTTGACCAATGGATGGGAGATCGCAGATATACCCCAGGGATTACCTCAGTGTCACTGCTCGACAGAGGCACAGAAAAATAATGGGTATAGTTCCCCATACTAAAGGGGTGGCCTAAGCCACAAAACGATGGGCTAGGCTTGTAAATGCCCTCGGGCAGATAGCCTAGTATGAACCTATGAACCTATGAACCTATAATATATGAAACCACTTCAAGATGTGGATGACCAATCTGTATGCAGTATTCACAAGTGTACCATGTATAACAACATTACATTTATTCACATTAAATTTTAAATCCACTTTTCTGGGGTATCGGAGCTCCCCACTGTCCATAACATAGCATATCAGTTGCACCTACTGTGTTCCTATCCCTGTCAAAACCTGTAATACTGCATATACTCATTGTTTATAATTGGTAGCTTACTGTGCCCAGTAGTCACTGCTATGTCTGTTGTCTCTACAAGCATCATTATTTCCTGAAATGGGGGTGGATGGCAGAGGTTGGATAACTTCAACTTATATGATAATAACATCCTGCTATAAGTACTAAGGACCTATGGTTGCTGTCTATTGGATAGAGGGAATGTTCACCAACCACTACAGGGACACATCTGGGAGACAGGGGTTCATGACATCGATGAAGTTAGTGGGCAGAATCACACCACATGACAGTGTCTGATGTATGTCACCAACACAATCAGGTTGAAGACAAGAAGACATGCAGCATAGTGGCAGACAGGTCAACTGCTAGAGGTGGCCACTCCTACTACAAACCTAACAAGGATGAGTTCCTCCCTGTTTGGTGAAAGCATGCTTATCATACCTAGAAGAGTGAACCTAAGTTCTGGGAGTATTCAACATTGAAATGTGGCAGAGTTGAAGATGAACCAAGTTAGTAACCATGCCGAGTGTTTATACGGCAGAAACAGTACACATACAGTGTGTAAGCATGACATATATATTGTTTCCTACTCTCTGCATGCATATCACAGGGCCACAACACAGGGCAGCATGGGTATTTAGAGTCAATCTCTTTTGTCTTGTACTGTACAGTCACAGGCATGACCACTGCTATGGTGACAGGTGTAGAGGCTAGGTCAGGACCACACGCTGATATCTGCAACTATGCAGAGCCTGAAGATGATGGCTTAGACACTGACATATGACACACAGACAATGTCTGTTATCCTCCCAGATGGTCATCCACCCATTGTTAGAGCGAAGGTGCTGCCACATTCACACATGAGCTACAGGCTGTACAGTCTGAGCCTTAACCATTCCCTTTGGGAGGAGGAGGCTTCCCCATTACTGAGAGCAGCAACACACATCCCTCCTAAGGCTGCAGCAGCAGAGGAGTGCAGTACATCCAATGGGACTAGACCCAAGCGGCCCAGCAGGGGTTTCTAGTGCTATACATGTCACAGTCGCCAGCGGTATGTGGGCAATTCTAGGCATTAACTATCAGATATGCAAGGGCTATAATTCAGGCACAGTCTGCTGCTATATGTCCCATGCTGGAGATGACAGGTGTAGTGCTTGGCTTCTGTAAGGCTGTCACTCAGCAATGCAAATGCCTGGATAATGAAAAGAGTCCAGGAAAAATGCCACATTGGGTCTCATGAGGTCTGCAGTGATAAACATCACTGCCATATCTATTGTGTTGCGGAGATTACATGCCACCATCAATGCCCTGTCCAGTAATTCTGTCCATGATTGGGGGGGGGGTGCGTAAGTACAGTGAGTAATCACAGTGGAAGACCATTAAAAGGTACACAGTTTAGCAGTATCTTGCTCCACCATCATACATTATAGTCAAGGACACCTGCTTGCTTCTAGAGGAAAGACACCTCACCAAACAGACTCCCACAGTTCCTGTCTCCACAGTAGTACAGCATCCCATCCATATCACCGGGGCATAAAGTCTTGGAACATCAAGACATCAAAGTGGCCCCAGATCACAGTCATATAGTAATCCAGGTTACAATGCCAGCAGCATGTTAGCATGTCCTTTGGCAGCTGTGCAAATTATGATGACTATGGCCCACTTAGCTTACCTTCTCTGTGGTGTATGTGGAGATTTCTGATACACAGTATGAGTCGACTGCCCAGCTTAGCCTATAGTTTAGAATGCATGTATCTTGTTTGTTGTATGTGATTCTACATTGTTGCTGTGTGCACATCACGGTCCCACTGAGCTACACTAGATGCCATTGCATTGCCAATACTGCCACATACTTTGTCAGGCACTGCTGTGGGAGTGTGCTGTGGCCATTAATGTCTCTTGATCCCTTGCCCTCACTGTTCATATTGGATGAAATGTTGTGTTGGTTGTGATGGGGGCTGCTGTAGTGAGTTCAGTGGGTCCTAAGAATGATGACTGGTCTGCATGTTTCATAGTAATCATACTGTGTAGCTTGTAGCATGCTACAAGGATATTGTAGGATGTGGCAGAGGCATCCAACAGTGCCCCTGAGATATATCATGGCAGGTGTGTCCAGCCTTCAGCAGGCAGAAAACATGCTTTATAATTTTTTCTGTCCGGCACATTGGTTGTATTGTACTACAGTGGAGACATGCTGTGGGGATTTTGTATGAATGTCTTTACCAAGGTTCCAGTGGATATCTGACAACAGTGGGAACATAAAGGAATGCAACATTTGTGCACACTGTCTTTGGCTGTATGTCTAATTATCACAGTCACTGCACTTAGCCAATAGGTGGCCTATGAAAGTTCATTCTGGAAGCAGTAACACTGATGACTTCAATGACAGATACGGGTATCAGGGGCACTGCCAGGGTGCTATGCAGACACATTGGTTATCAACCTCTGATAGAGTGGTAGCCCTTACTATTGGCATAACAGAATCCAAAGACAGCAGATGCAGCCATTATTGCTACATGTGTGCTAGCTATATCAATCAGTACTTCAGGGACATGGGCAATGCCATAGAAGCCATGCATGGTGACGACTGTCTCCTCCAGTATTGAAACAGATACACTCATCCAGAAGCAGAAGTAGCCTGTTGAGAAATGTATTCAGTACTCTACAGTCTGATAACTGTAATATATCTAATTTGTCCTGTTTGTCTTGGTAAGGTCCTGTAGACAGTACAGTAGCAGTGTAACACATGTCTTAGTGTCCATCGATGCACAAAATCCACATTTTCCTGCTGATCCAGTTTGTGGGCAATGCATGTCAGTGAATGACCTGTATAACATCACTATCCACTTAAAATGATCTGTCAGCTGTGAATCAGTTAGCTTGTGGTAGGTGATATGTTATCAAGACCATAGTGGTTTGCATCATCTACCCCTGCATTGTGCTACTGGCTGGTAGGTAGTGGTTATAAGCTATAAGTCCAACTACATGAATGTTGCAGCTTCTACCATCTTTGTGTGTTACATCTCCACCAATTCTAGCATGCTTTTTACTCTTATAATGACATGCAACATGCTGTGTGCCTACTGTTTCCTGCATCTACGAATTGTGACCAGCTTTCAGAGGCTTTCATTTTCATCTCGTTACACAGTCATTACATCATATGCCTTCATCTGTATGTCATTATGCGATTATTTGCATATACCTATTCCCACACTGTTTTTCTCTCTGCAACAGTAATGTGAATTTTATAGATGACAGCGTGCCTTTGGATGGTCACTTCCTGGGCAACTGCTGATTGTATACTATACAAGACTGGATACCAACCTAATTTGAATATAATTTCTGGGGGATCACAATAAATATGTATAATTTCCAGATAAGTTCCACACAACTCAATATGATGAGGCAACCCGCTACGTGGCAAAGCCTGCAGCTCATGTCACTGCAGTATCTATGTAACTAAATTGGACAGACACACTTTTACAGCAATCTATGCCATCATAATGCATATCTATCACTGAGGTTTGATGTTCAGAGCGGATGTTCTTCGTTCTGATGGTAATAAATAATCCATGTGTTAGAATTATAAATAATCCATGTGTTAGGATGATGGGATCTTAGGTAGCAGTCCTTAAGTCATGCACACAACTGACTATATTAAACTTTTTGTGTTACCTAAACTGCTGTTATACATTAATTATTTAAAAGACTTCTGGTGATGACTATGCATAATTAAGCTAAAGCTGCAGGGGAGTAAAAACGTCCATGTGCAGTATCTCAGTTTCTATTACCAACACCTTCTGTTTAAAAAGAAAACTAAATACTGTCAGTAAATCTGTCTATTTGTATACTTCGGTCCTTTCCCTGTGAATTGCTACTATGTCAGTAAAGAGCACATCTTCTGGGATTCCACAACCCATATTAATATTTATACGTAGAGATACATTTGGTGTGAGCAGAGTGTTTTTTACAGACATGACAGGTATAGAGCTATATTTATGAATCAGATGAAATGTCAAATCATCTTATTTTAAATGGTTAGCATAATTTAGGTAAATAGTGTAGACATGAGCATGACTCATGACAAGTCTTATACAATGCGGTTTCATTCTTAAGTGCTAAGAAACAACATGCTCTGTCAATGCTGGAATGAAGGAAAATTTGATAAAACTAATGTAAACATTTTAAAGCAGCAGTATAAAACTAAGCAACAATTATTCTGATCATCTCAGGGGAGTCACTTATGGGATATGAAGCTCGTTATGTGAAGTCTGCTGCCAAGAGAACTATGCACTTCACTTTCATGACTTTCCACTGAAATCTGCATCTTAAGAATTTCACATGATTTAAGAATGTATGAGATTATTGTTGTCACTGTTCATAGGTTCATAGGTGTGTTAATGGCCCTGGAGCCTTTACAATCCTAGCCCATAGGCTTACCCTGGCAATGTGCCACCCGACTTTAGTTCCCAGTGCCTCTGTCGACTAGAGCCACTGGAGTGATCCCCAGGGAGAATTTTCTATTTCCCAACCACTCATCATGACTTTTCTTGAAGAGGGCCAATGAGGCACTCTGCTTGACATGTATGGGAAGTCTGTTCCATAGCATGGGCAGTCTCTGCGTTATGAGCCTGTCCCTCCAGCACTCCAGCACATTCTGTTGATTGTGGTAATGAGGTTGAGGTTCATATGTTTAGCTGATTTTTTTGCATTCAGAGACATGTGTATCTATCTATCTTTCTCTCTCTCTCTCTCTCTCTCTCTCTATATATATATATATATAGATGGATAAAGAATTGTGACCTGCTTTCAGTGGCATCGGTTTGCATGTAATTATGCAGTCATTAGTCCACGTGCCTCCATTTGCATGTCCTTATAAGATTATTTCCATATACCTATTCCCACACTACTTTTCACACTGCACAGTAGTGTGACATTTTATGAATGACAGCATGCCTTTACGTGGTTACTTCCTGGACAATGTCTGATTGTATACTATATTAGACTATGGATACCAGCCTAATTTGAATATAATTTTTTATGGATCACAGTAAATATGTATGACATTAGCATGACTTCTAGATGTATCCCACACAAACTTAGTATGATAAGTCAACCCGCTTTGTGGCAGAGCTTGCAGGTCGTGTCACTGCAGTGTCTGTCTAACAAATTAGATGTTCTTCATTTTGATGATTATAAATAATCCATGTGTTATGCATTATGTGCAGTACCATTCTGGGATCATGAGACATGAGTGTCGGAGATGGCAGGTGTTTGGCATTAAGTCAAGAGAGATGGCTACAGTCGGCACGACACCCTGACCCCATGTAGAAAATGGTAAAAAGGAGGTTAATGATGATGTTGTTGATTTTTACCTTTTTATTTACATCTGCTTTAAGTATTTCTCTTGCTTTATGCCAAAGACCCACTCTTTTAGCTGTGTGTTGCAAAGTATGTGTCCCTTTTTCTACTTGTAGAAAGTGCAGTGCAAAATGAAATCAGGCACTCCCCAGTATCACAGTTTCAGTCAAACAGGCATGGTTAGAGTATTGTAGAATAATGCTAATTACCACAGAATACAGCTTCATTGTTAAAATGTGTGTTTCATCTCACAAAATGCTTCTCTACAGCTATTAAGCACAATAGAAATCATGCAGCTCCACTTGAGTGTCCTCACAATGCCATTGTTTGAAATAGTGAAGCACGGTTTGGGTAATTCATAACGGTGCTTATAAGCATAACATAGTGCTATGTTGTTAAAATGTGTGTTCCTTGTATAAAAAGGTGAAGCAGAATGTCACAGATCTAGTAGATAATTCCTGCACTATCAGTGTTAACTCCTGGTATTATTAATTACACACACAGGCATACAGACACACAAACACCAGCTTACAAACACAGACATAGACATACATTAACAGAGAAACACATAGACATACACAGATCCACAGTCACACAAACAGACTGGCGATAGACACACTGACACACACACAGAAACACACACTCGAAACACACAAACAGAAACACATATTCCCACAGACACACACAAACACACACACACACACGAACAAAAATGCACAGACATAAATACATGCACTCATGTGGATTTGTATTCAGATGCACATATTCACCATTCCCTAAATATAGCCATTTTTAAAAGTGCATTATATGAAATATTCTATTTAAATAAACAAAAAATGGATTACTTAAAAAGTCCTTTAAAAAAACCAAACCATTCAAATAAAATTAAAAATAAAAAAATCAGTTATATTCAATAATACCCTGCATGGTGTGTACTATAGGGAAATAATGAACTTTACGAAGGTAAGGAAGCCTGATTGACCAATTTTGTTTCTGGACATATTTAAGAGCTTCTCTTCACCTACTTGGTCAATCAGGGGTATCAGCTTACTTCCTAGTTTTGCTTTGTGATGTTGGAAAATAATTTGAAAGAATGCCTCCTGTGCAGTCATTTGTGGTTTATTTTGACTGTTTAATTGATAGATGATAATTCAGAATAATTTAGAATACAGTTTGCAGATTATTTTTTCATGATAATACTTTTTGTCTCTGGCCAGTTTTTTTTATATCTTTCTATTGAGTGCTTGAGCAAAATGTCCAGTTTAATAAAGTTTAGTAATACTAGGCTAACTACCCTTATGGGCCATTTTAATCCTAGGTAATTTCTCTCAAAAGTGAAAATCAAACCAAACTCTGTACCTTGTGTCTGTGATGTAAATATCTTAGCCATTATGTCAACTCCCGTCCTTACATGCTTTACATTTATTTGTTGCAAACTTGTTGTGTCATAATAGCACTAATATTTAAAACTTCTTTTTCTATTTTAAAGCTACTTACAAGGGTATTACTGCATTTTCACAAAGTGAGCATTAGTTCCCAGACCAGCTTATTGATAACTATTATGAATTCATTACATAGTGGAAGTAATTGCACTGAAAAACCTTGATCTCGAAAATCACAGACCTTTAGGGATATGCTTCCTCTTTACACATTCTTTTTTTTTTCAAATAACTTTTTTATTATATATATAATATCAGAACAATACAAAGAGGAGAGAGAATAAATGCACAGTTTATGAATGAAAAACATTGTATACATGGGTGAATGAATGAAACAAAGCAAAAACAAGACAATAATATACATAGTCTACATCTAATAAAATAAAATAAAAAACTCACACTAATTATGTACAATATTTACAAACTAAAAACTAAAATGCTACCATATAGAGAAGAGGGTTAGAAGAACTAATTGGAGATATAAGGGATGACAGTGGATCCCCAGGTACAGCACAAAGTAGGGTAGATGCCATATGACCAGGAATAAACCAAAATTCCTCTTTACACATTCTTCAAAATGCATATTCTTGCAAATTAAAGATTTCTCAAATTGTATTATTTTTTTTCTTAAATGTTCTTAGCAAGCTATTAAGATAATTAGGAATGCCCCTAAATATATAATTACCAGACTCTTTAACCCTAAATGGGTTAACTGCTTTTGTAAAGGAGATGGTCAAATCTTTTCCACTTAGCCAGCATTAGAGGTATCTGTAAAGGGACCCGTGGTAGTGGTGCTGCGGTAGCGTTGTCGCCTCACAGTAAGACGCTGTCCAGTTCGATTCTCAGCTAGAGTGTCTTCTGCGTGAAGACATGCGCGAATGGGCGTATCTTCATTGAAGGTTGTGCATCAGGGCTGGTAACTCTGCACGTAAAAATCAACTGCCAATCATTAGCGGACCGGAGTTCACTGTGGCGACCCCTAACCGGGAAAAGCCAGCAGACACAGCATTAGAGGTATCTGTAAAGGGACCGTAAGTCAGTGCAGCATCAAGAATCCAAGTCAATGGCTGAAAAGAATTGTAACTAAAGTAAAAACAGAAAACCTTACAAATGTCTGGAATTTAAAAAAAATGATAAAGTAAAAGCTTCAGCTCGATACACAGACTTGTGACTATTTTATTAAAACAAACAATGTAAACAGGTCAGTTTAATGATTTTGTCCCTTATCACTGTAGCAAGACATCTTTTTAACTAGCACCTCAATGAAATAAGAGCTAATTTTGGTCATATGATAAAATGAATAAATGAAAAATCAAGAAAAATGTAAAAACAATAGTGATGAATGAAAATAACGAGTGTTGAAACTAGTAATTTCTGGACAGGATGAAAATAATAATTATAAAAATTAAATATGTAAATATATTGTGATATTAAGAATCATTCAGTAACTGATAAAATGGTTATTTTATGGGTCTCAGTTTCAGAGCACTTTTTATGCTTAGATGTGTATTAAAACTCGATGGGTGACCTCCTAGTACATGATGTTTAAAGGTTAGACTATTACCAACAATTATAGGTTCAAAGGTGTGTACTAGGCTAATGGCCCTGGGTCCTTTACAAGCCTAGCCCATAGGATTACCCTGGCATCGTGCCACCCGACCTTAGTTCTCAGTGCCACTATCAAGTAGAGCCACTGGAGTGATCCCTGGGGGGGTGGGTTCTATTTCCCATCCACTCATCAAGATTTCTGTTGAAGAAGCCCAGTGAGGTGCTCTGTTTGATATGTATGGGAAGTCTATTCCATAGCATGGGCAGTCTCTGGGTTATGAACCTGTCCCTCCAGCATGTTCTGTTGATTGTGGTAATGAGGTTGAGGTCGCTGGAGCGTGTGGTATGGAAGGATTGGGATTTCTATAGATGTAGCATTTCTAACAGAGCTGGGTTAGACATGGTTTTGTAAGTCAAGCAGAGATCATCTCTAAGTAAGTGGTATGAGACAGAGAATAGTTGGAGTTCTTTGAGTCTGTCCATATAGGACAAGTGTTTAAGGCCTATGATCCTCTATGTGAGGTACTTTTGCGGCCTCTCCAGTTGTTGTAGGTGTCTAGTGGGGTACATTGTACTCGATGATTGGCTTAATGAGGGAAGAGTAGACGGAGACAATGACCTCTTTCTTCCTGGATGCAAAACCCTTAGTAACGAGATGTGCCACATAAAAGGTCTTTCTGACCACAGTGGCAATGTGGTGGTCAAAAGAGAGGTTGCTGTCAACCTGTGTTCCCAGATCTCTTATAATGCCTTCTGTGTTCAGTGGACTACCGTCGATGTGGTAATTCATGGGAACTGGGTTTTTCCCAAAGGGTATGACAACACATTTTTTGGCATTGCGCTTAAGGCCGTGGTTCTGACACCAGTCATTGGTCTCAGTGAGGTCTTTTTTTAGGATTTCAACATCACTTGGGGAGTTAATAATGGCTCCCAACTTGCAATTGTCTGCGAACTTTGTCAGCCAGAGTCCCTTTGTGTTGGCCTGGAGTTCTGAGAAGTAGATACCAAACAGGAGAGGACCCAGGACCGATCCCTGTGGGATTCCACTCATGACTGGTTGGCAGTCTGACTTGATGTCAGCTACTTCCACACTGTGGGTTCTATCTGTGAGTCAGTTTGCAACCCACCTAGTTATATAGGGGTCGATGCCTAGCTTAGTGAGTTTTTCTATGATTCCTGAGTGGGGAATGGTATCAAAGGCCTTGGCCAGATCAAGGTTGGCTGTATGAACCACCTTGCCTTCATCCACAGCTCTGGTGACTGACTCAAAGAAGTCAACCAAGTTGAGTAGGCATGATCTATCCTTCACAAAACCAAACTCTATGGGATCCAGAATTTGGAGATTCCCTATATCCTTGTTTATTAGGTCCATGATGATGCATTCCATAGCTTTGCATATCAGACTTGTCAGGCTAATGGGGTGATAGTTTGCAGGGTCTGTAGTCGCTCCTCCTTTGTGGAGAGGGATGACTGTAGCAGTGCACCATTCGGTAGGGACAAAGCCTGAGGTGAGGCTGTGATTGAACAGGGCACACAGGTGAAGTGTCAGTTCACTCTGTAGTTCATGTAGAACACAGCCAGGGATATTGTCATGTCCCATGGAAGCTGTATTTTTGGCCTTGAACAGTGCTGTTTTAACCTGTGCAGCAGCAATATTGGGTGCCTGGCAATCTACTGGTATTATGATTGGTCCTTTGTGGGGGAGGGGTAAAGTTGGCACTGAATCTGTCGGCCAGTATATTTGCAATATCTGCTGGCTCGGTATAGGAGGTACCATTGTGCAGTAGCTCAGAGCAAATCTGGGTATTGCCATGAAGATTCTTTACATAACTAAAGAAGGCTTTGTGGTTGTCTTTAATATCTGCTGCAATTCTGTTTTCATAGCTAGCTTTACAGGATTTGATGAGGGATCTTAACTTTTTGTTGAGTCTGATAAGGGAGTTTTTCCAGTCTTGGGACTTCACCTTATTCAGCATCAGTTTCCTCCTTCTGTTAAAGAGTTTGTTCATGGCAGGGGACCACCAGATTGGCTTCCTTTTTTTTGGAAGAGAGCGTTTTGTTCTGTTGGGTATGGTGAGATCCATGTATTTGTGTATGTGTTCGTACAGTGCATTGGTGTATAATTCGTCGGTCATGCAACTATTCTCCATTTGCATGGGTGCCGTGAAGTTAGCCACCTCTGTTCTCAGGAGCCTAAAGTTAGCTTTGGAGAAGTTTTTCATGGTGGTTACCTTTGTGTGTGTGTGTGTGTGGGGGTGGTGGTGGTGTGGATTTCCAAGGTGATTAGTTTGTGGTCGGATCTAACCAGGGAGAAGTTGACTACTGATGTAGAGCAACGGTCGCCAATGTTAGTAATGACCAGGTTAAGGATGTTGCTACCTCTAGTGGGGGGTAAGAAAGAGCTGGTCCAGGGCATTGGAATTAATGAATTCCAGGAAACATTGGGCAAGTGTATTGGTACATAAGTAGTTTTCCCAGTTAATGGAGGGGTAGTTGAAGTCACCCAGTATGAGTATTAGGTTGGACCCTAATATTCTCCAGGGTGCTTAGGAACGTGGAGTGTGAGTCTTGGAACATGATTGGGGACATATAACAGGCTATGACCTGAATCCCTGTCTTACCCAATGTTAGCTGCACCTGAAGTATCTCTGATGCATTATGTTGGGCTACCATTCTGAAGGTGTGCACATCCTTTATGATTATGAAAACACTACCGCCTTTGGAGCTTCGGTCCAAGTTCTTGGAACGAAAGATGTGGAATGAGTTATAGCCTGGTAGTACAGGGGTGCTTTCTGCTGCCTTGAACCAGGTCTCTGTTACAGCACAAATGTTGATGTTCTCCATTTTAAGGAATACTTCGAGTGAGTGCATTTTGAGATTTAGACTTCTAACGTTGAGCAGCATGACCCTCAGATTGCATTTATTTGTAGCTGTTACGGTGGTAATTTGGTCTTTGGAACACCAAATCTTTTGTGAAATTCAGTGTTCTCAAATCCTGGCTGTGCAAATACAATTAGGCAACAGTCTGTGCATTTGAAAATATATTATTTTACATTTGTTTGCAATAAACCGAAGACCAGACTCCATAGCCAGTTATTTTCCATAACAAGATTATTAACTTTTTCAAAATCTTTGGCAGTTATTAATGCTCTCAAATTGCAATCATCAGCATATTTTGAGCACCAGCCCAATCACACCTTGGAAATGTGGAAAACGTGAAACGTCAGCATATAGTATTTTCTTATGAAGTTAGCTTACCTAGAGCTATTACACATACTTTTCTAATATCTAACCAATGTGCTGCAAACCTAGCTGTGAAAGGATTAATGTCTCTAATTAAACTGGGGATTACATGCCAGGTGACAAGGTATCAAAGGCTTTTTATGAGATCTAACTATATAGTCATGGCTGATGGACTAAACTGTTTCATGAAAATCTGCTGAAACATTTAAAGTTAACATACCAGGCAAAAACCTGCAATGGCAAATGTCCAATAAGCTAATGCAAGTTCCATCTTGTTTTATGATCTCAGCTAAGCAATACTCAAAGCACTTTCTAGTTCAACTGGTCAAACTTATAATAATTTTGCGGAAGATTACTAGGAACATTTTTCTAAATAGGTGTCACATTTGTTTGCTTCCATTCATAAGGAACAATTCTGTCCTTTAATAAGGTGTTAAAATATTTAGTTAGCGGACACTCCATAGTTTCATATGATTCTGGTGATAAATATCCAGATAAGTCATCCTGCCCTATACGATATCACTTCTAAACATCAGTTAGTTCCTTGCATACCGTATACCTTGTTCTATATGTATGGATCTTAGAATTCAGGTCTAACTGTATTTCAGATTGCGTACTGATAGGTAGTGTTGTATTAAAGATGAAATGCTTGTTAAAGAGTTCAGTCACTCAGAAGGGTCTCTCACTAAAAATACTGTTATTAGCCAATGGGCCAACAATGTTTTTTATCCCCCTTCTAGCATTTACATAACATATTTTTTATTATTAGGAAGATAGGTCATCCTTGTGATATATAATGACTTGCAATGTTTAATAACTTGCTTTTTTCTTTATGAGACTACATTTAACCTTTTCTTTTTCATAAGTTTGAGATATTTCTTAATCACCTCATACAGACACCTTTCCTTGTTTAGAAGTCCTTTATTTTTATGTCACCAATGTATATTTGGTCATCTTATCCTGTTCTTACTTTTATTTGCTATACAAGCACTCAGAAGCTTAGTACAAGTTATTCCTTTGTGCTGTACCTGCGTTTGCCATGCATAAAGTTTACAGAAGAATAGAATGCATACATTTGACCTTATTATAGCCAAAGACCTGAAGAACTAAAACAAGTCATAGGTATAAACAATATATTAAATGAAATGACAACATGGTCAGGTGTGTTTAAAGGTTCTCTGGCTTCAAGCTGATGATTTACACAATTAGACCATCCCTATTTATTTATTCATCTGGCACCCTGTGCTGTCCCCTAGACTGGTGCCCCCCCCCCTCAATCCAATGATGAGGGGAAAAGCTTTTCCTCAAAGCTGAAGAGACGACAGAGGAACAACAATAACCACAAAAAAGCTCTTCCTCAAAGTTGAAAAGAAAACGTTCTGTATTTCTCTCACTGTAGCAAACTGCTTGGAATGCTACACCTGTACACCTTCAACTTTGTAACAAATACCTTACTACAGTTACTAGCTCATGCTGACATGCACAACCATAAATGCCATTGCCATTGAATAAAGGCATGTAAGTTCAAAGAAGTTGTTGAAATGCATATTAGTAAAATTCTAGGCTTCAGTGATAAGTATAATAGAACTTTCTTTCACTATAACTGCACCAAGTGTGTTACTTTTATTGAAATCTGAAAGCAAAACTTGCACTGTGGTGTCCAAAACAACAACAATCTGAATATCATAGATTATTTTTGAAGAAATCTACTAAATAAAGACAAAGGCACTAAAAATATGTATGGCTCCAATGGTTCCTTGAGACAGTGTATCATATTCAGATTGTTCCTTTCATTAACTAAACTATAACCGCTTGTAAAAACAAATTCCTTTTCATAGCATAATATTGAAATTCATGCATCTGTGATCCCTAGTGCTGTTAAAGAAGTCCAATAGCAGACGTTATTTAAGAGAAACCATCAATCCTAAATTGTTACAATGCAAGCCGCCATTTAAAAATGGATTCCTGTCCATATCCATCTCTTCCATGTTGTAACCCATTTTTAAACTAGCTTTAAAACAAAACTGCCTCAAATTACTGATAAACAGTAGATCTTCATAAACTGATAATGGTCGTTCTTGGGGATGACATTATTTCACTCCACATTAACACTATATTTTTAACTGTACACATTTCAGTAATTGTGTTAATCTTATTCATCATGCTTAAGTGTTATGTAGAATAAATCGACTGCTACATGCATCAAAACGCATTTCTATCTAGATTTACTTTTAATAGTTCTTAGAAGAAAATTTAGCATATCAGGTCTTCTCACCCATGCAGACATTAAACTTTAACTTTTATTTTCTTAAGAGCAGCATTGGGTGTGAATAAGTCCTCCAGGTTTTACAATTCATTTCCAGGGTTGGGCTTCATCTCTGCTTTAGGTAAATCCTGATCTGCTAATGGGAAATCAGATAGCTTGAATAGAATCAGTCATTACTCAATAAAGGTAATTCTTCTTGCTTATGCAATACTGGAGGAGATGATTCCCCCACTGCACTCAGAGCGCATTTCTTCAGGCTCCTAAGGACCTCCATTTCCACGTACTTGCTGCGGTTAACTTGTTATTATTTGGGTATCCGTTCTCTATTTCACCTGTCTCTTCCACAAGTATGCTGAAATTCAAGACTCGTTATGCTCTCACAGGAAGTGATCTCACCAATACGCTATTGCAATAGAACACAGAGGATTATGATCTATGTGTTGGAGACATGGATGCCAAGAAATTCTGTCATGGTGAATCTTGGCATCCATGAAGAGAACAAATAACTAAAGGTTATGATCAGAGACCTGATCACAATTATTTGTAATGCATGGAGCTTTATCTGCTCCATGTACTGCTAGTTAAAGAAAAAAAAAAAGAAAAAAAAAACGCTAAGTGTTTTACTGCCTTTCAAAGCCATAAAATGCTTAGTAAGCACTGTCAGACAGTCTTACACAGTCTGGTATGTTTACATTCACCTTGCCATTACTGTCAACTGTTTACATTTTTGCAGAATGTCTAGATTTTTGCATCATACATTTGATCTGTTCCTCATAAAATCTGTGGTTTTTTTGGACAAATTACTGAAATCCTATTATTCTAGCAACTTTCTAAGTTTATAACAGGAAGTCAGGGAGACATTAGCACTACTGACAGCAGGCAGAAACAAATCTTTTTTTTTTTTTTTTTTGCATCACACATTTGATCTGTTCCTCATAAAAATCTGTGTTTTTGGACAAATTACTGAAATCCTATTATTCTAGCAGCTTTCTAAGTTTATAACAGGAAGTCAAGGACACATTACCACTGCAGACAGCAGGCAGAAGCAAATCTTTTTATTTTTTTAATTTTGCCTCTGTCTTTGCTGGTCAGTACTGGCAGATTTGACAGCCTAGTGCAAGGTCTGATCTGAAAAAGTTAAGCATTTGGTGCACAACATTTGTCAAGGTCAAGTCATGCACTATAGTAGCTCTAAACTGATATGTCTGTTTTCCAAATGTCATGCTGTAATCACTGAGTTTCATGTACCACAACAGTTTTAACATCTGTAATTTACATACAGATTTCTTGATTACCACAACTGCTGTTGTTTGATATAGCTGAGGATAAGTATTCGTCCTCGGTACTATGAGTACTATTGTCATGTTTAAAAAATACAACAGTAAAAAGTCCTCCTGTAGAGTTTCAGTGTTGGGGTCATTCTTCATGAGAAGAAAACAACACATCTTTGTGTTTGTATATCACACAAATATTCACCAATATAGTATTCAATAACAATAACCATCCTTGCTCTGTACAGCTGTAATCCCTACCCTTCTCTGTATTTTGGTACTGTGGATTACACTCCCAAGTCTGGTTACTCCAGACCATTGTTATTATTATATTGTCTTAATGGTGTTCTCTGAGTTTCCAAGTCTTCAATGTAATTACATTGAGAACAAAGAAATAAATCAACATTAACAAATGCATTTTTGCAATTACTTAATAAGCTGTATTTGCAGCATTTATGCAGACCCCCTTCTTTCTTAAGTGGGTTTATGCAAAGTGCAACAAACCCATTCGGGGTTAGACAACAAGACAAGTTAGGTTTCACTAACAAATAAAAATGTGGTTATGTCTTTAATAAACTCGGCAGACTATACTAAATGAATACTACAGTGACAAAATGGTTATCAACATAAATACAGCACATGTTGAAATAAGATAGTACAACAAAAAGAAAATGTGTTTCTCTAGGTAACTGTGTTTTACTAAAATAGGTAATAATGTATTTACTTCCTTAATAGGCTTGACAGGCAAAGACCAATTAGTATACCCAAAGAGAAATAAATTTACTAAGTACAGTAAGACTTGTAATCAGTACACTCAAATAAACAATTTCAAATAATGCAAATGCAATTAATTAGTTGTACCTTACAACAAAACTCCTGCAGACATAAGGATGGAAAAACATTTTAATAAGTCTACATCCAGCAGTAAAAGCCAGGGCAGCACCCAGATCAATTTGGAAACCCTTCTTCATTGGAAAAACCAAATAGCAGCAAAATATGTTTTTAAATGCACATGAAGATGATCATGTGATTGCTACAGTCCAATCAGCAAAATACAAGCAATATGTCACATGAGAAATACATGAAAGATATAAAAATAATAATAATAATAATAATAATAATAATTTAAAATGTTTAATTTAAGACAGGTTTCCTATCAACCTCCTGTATTGAACGAACTCAAAGGTCTTGCAAAGGTCAAGGTAGGCTATCTCTGCTGGTATAACCCATGCCAAGTGCACCTGTAACCCATTCCTGATACTGGATAAGGTTTGACTGAGAGTGTCTGATTGGAACTCCTTCTGGCAATGATTTCATGCTGGTTACTATTCTGGTACTTGTTATCAACTAGAATTGCTAGCAGCCATCCCTTTAAGGTTATCTTCATGAGTTTTCCTATCTCTGCAGTGAAGTCACCATGCCTGCAGTTCCCTGGACTTCTTCAGGCTATTTAACTCATTGAGATGAAAGCACATACTTCCTTACAGTATTTTATTGCCGTCATTAGCAAATTTTTGGATGCCATCTAGAATGACAGGGAGTCAAAGCTGCAAAAATATCTTCCTCTGAATGATGGTGGTGTTTCCAGTATGCTTGGCTCTCATCTCCAGGAAAAAGAAAGTGGATTGTTGGGCTGTTGCCCACGTGGTATGAATAACACAACAGTGGAGTGGCTAGCAGGCTAAGCTACTTGGTAAGTAGAGGACCAGAGCAAAGAAAAACACTGATTAAAGTATAACTTTATTAATGACATTTCAAAGAAAGGCATTTAGGTCAACCGCACTTCTAAGTGCAATTATTGGTTTCTATCATTTGTTTGAATGGCAAAACATTTGCCATTCGAAACAATGAAAAGTAATACCGAAAAGTAATAACGAACACAAACATTCCAAATGGCTACAATGTTGACCCAAATGATCGACACATTTGAGTCGACATTGTTACCGAAACCATCACGTGATAGCCATATAGGAGCTGATGTAAATCAGACTCCTATATGGTATCATGTTTCTGCAAGGAGGACAAGCCCCCCTGCATCACCCACTACTGATATATTCTAACTCTGAGATCACACTGCAGTGGGGATATGGATGAATTCCCAATCCCCACTGTACCGTGATCTGTGCATATAGTCAAATATACTTATGCGAATGCAATACTGCATTTGCATAAGTGTGTTCAGCTATCCCATCCATTTGAATTTTGTGATGACATTCTGATTTTTGGCAGCAGTGCTGCCGACAGACTGTTGTTCCCACAAACTATAGTAAACCACAATTATTTGGCTGATCTTGAAACACAGATTTTTAGCATTATGTACTAATCTGGATAATACAACTTTTTCCTTTGATGGTTTACTATTGAAACCTTGAAACTGCATAGGTCGACCAGTCACATGGTCAACCCGAAATTCTGAATCTGGAACAGCGAAATTGCAGCTAAATCGAAACTGAATACATCTACACCCATAGTTCGATGTATTCGACATACCATGAGGTGACGTCAGTCACCCATGCTATGCAGCTTACCATACCGTGACATTCCATAGTCAATGATATGTGTATTTTACTATTCTGCAGGGTGCAAGCCCCCCTGCACCACCCACATCCCCTGCAAATTATATATACCAACTTCGAGATTACACTAAAATGAGGAAACGGGTTAATTCCCTCTTCCTTACTGAGCCGCGATCTCCACTGAAAATTCTGAACTCAAATACTCAAACTACACTACCCATTCAATGTGATGTAGTCGACATATTTGGGTTCACAAAACTGCCCATTGGATAACTGCATTTCAAGAGTGTCACTCTCGATCAAATGCAGTTCACAATGGTGATTGTAAACCTCCTTTGACAGATGGCAATGATTTCAATAACTTATCCCTGTTGTCCCTTTCAGATGTTATCAAAACTGAGTTTAGCTCCCACTATATAGTATGTAACTTGAGACACTGAGGTATCCAAGAGTAAACTGAAAACAGCAGTCATCTATTACAATGATGCAGTACTTGGCAGCTGTTTCAACACCATTACAATACCTATAGCAGTTTCCAGAAAGCCGTTATCTTCTAATTAAAAAAAAAAAAAAAAAAGAAAACATAAATAAAAGAGCCCTTCAGGGATAATTTTGCAATGATATACCCAAACTTCTGTTTTCCATTCAAACTAGAACAAGCAGACAAGAACACAATAGTAGTTCTTGGAAACTTGTTGTGTCTTTCGGCTTTTCCCGGTTAGGGGTCGCCACAGCGGAACTCCGGTCCGCTAATGATCGGCAGTAGATTTTTATGTGCCGAGTTGCCAGCCCTGACGCACAACCTTCAATGAACTATCTGCTGAAATTAATTCCAGACAGAATTATCCAGATTAATAAAACTCAAATCTTTATGACCTGCAATTAGGAGGTCCAGAAGGAATATTAGCAAAGCTAGATAAAGTCTTTCACAAATATAATTGCATCATTAGTCATGGTGGGGTTAATGATTTTAACCATACCTCATGGAATACATGAAACAAATGAAAGACTGCTACTAGAAATTAGAATTTCTTCTTCTGATATTAGTGATGGTCTATTTTCTAAAACACTGCTTTTCAGCTTTTGAGAAAAAAGAAAGCTTAGGCCTTTCAAACAATTGTTATACCTATGTTGGAAGACTATAGAGACAGTTGCCTACTGTTTTCCCATGACTTACTGGATGTCAGTGCTAATAAATCCATACTGTTATCCATGTTTCATCTACTTTTTTTTTTACCAATCATTTCTGTTTAGATATTCAAACACACATGACAAATCATGCTGCCAGAATAAATAAATTCTTTATTTTTATTGCTAATTCAAGGAACTCTAAAAATGAGTTTGATGAATTTTCATTTTTGATAAGAGAAAACAAGCTAGATGCATTGATTAATACAGAATCATGAGAAAGACATTTCTTATAATCCCAGACTTCAGTGATATTCATTGTTTATCTCAGTGCCAGGGTCCCCACACCAGATGGTGATGTCTTAGTTTTCCTTAGCAGTAAGTTAATTAATTTGAAACTTACTACACCAAAAACCTGGAATTATTATTACTACAAACATCTCCACTACTAGTTTGAGATTTTAGCCAAACTTAAGTTCTTGCAGAACCAGTAAGCAATCTTTAGCAATACTTAATCATCTATATAGCGCCCTGTAGAGCACATAATTTAGATTTATCTGCTGATGCCATGGTTGGTAGTTTTAACTTCTCCTCTGTCAATTTCTTTGCATGCATGTTTCCACTTACCGTAGTATAATAGTTTTCTTTGCAGCTTTTGAACTTAACTTCCATCAATATGTTCTTGAGCCATCTAAAGGTAATAATGTACAAGACATTACACTATTAAATAATACATATTTTTTTGCTTAGTTAGCAAACAGTTTCAGCACCTTTGGGGATATAATTATACTTATTCAATATTTTCTTTGGTATGTTGTCCAACAAGGGTAATGCTATTCACTATTTGAATTTTAATAGAGTTTTCTGCAGTCATCCTTAAGTACTAATTGGTACCCCATATTTTGCTGAAAACTCTTTGTTAATTTGTGCCTTGCAAAGACTGTCAAGCACATGTCATGAATAGGTTATTATACTGTCATTCCTTATGCAAGTAAACATCCATGGTAGAATAAAATCTTATTTAAGTTGCTTAGAAAGGAAAGAACTTATAAAAACCTTAGAGTACATCATCTGAACTTTAGTTCAGGATTAACAATGTTTGCAAAATCAGATCAGCAACCCAAAAAATGTAAGCAACTATTTCAACAATTTGTTTTTTCCCACGTGAGTCTCAGTGCTTGCATGCCAACAGCATTTATGTATGTAGGGGGCACTACACTGTACTCCTCATATTTGTCTCTGCTCCCACACCTCTGATCTGCATATTTGCTATCTCTGGGGTTATACCATCTCAGAGACAGTATATTTAGAAACTGGGAAGTAGTCAAACACATAAGAAGAAACTGGCATTTGGCCACAACTAAATCAGATGTAAGGCAACTAGAATGTGGGATTATCAGTACAGCTGCATTTTGTTTCAAAACATAGGTTAAAAATAAGAATCTTTTTTACAATTATGCCAATAGCCAATAAAGGATGATGATTATCATTTGTCCTATTCTAACTTGGAAATATTGCATACACATTTGGTATAGACTTTGCAATGTTTGTGTATTATAAATACTGTCAAACATCACTGTCAATTAAGACTTCTGAAGATCCATATTCAGTTATAAAAAGGACATTATATGAAATTCTGTTTGTAAACTTCAACTCAGGACCTGATGGCATTCTGCTTAAATGTATATATCATACTAAGTCAACTCTATATTTTTTTAATGCTAGAGACTCGTTGTGATTTGAATGCATGAATGGAATTAAGTTATTTATTTCCAAAAAGTAACATGTAAGAACACTTCATTTTGGGAAAATATGTTGAATGTTGTTGTTGTTTGTCTTTCAGCTTTTTCTCGGTAAGAGGTCGCCACAGCGGAACTCCAGTCCGCTAATGATTGGCAGTAGATTTTTACGAAATGTCGAGGTGCCAGCTCGACACCCAACCTTCAACGAAGGCACGCCCATTTACGCACGCATGTCTTTTGAACGCTACCCAACCGCAGGGAGGACATGCAGACTCCACACAGAAGGCACTCCCAAGCCAAGCCGAGAATCGAACGGGAGAACATTCTGCTGTGAGGTAACAACGCTACCGCCATACCACCGTGGGTTTTGGGAAAATATGTTGAATATTGCACAGTAATCCCTTGTGCTTATATAACATCTGCACCCCTTCCTTAGATTTGTACCAACATGGGTTAATGTCCAATAATTCTTATTTTAACAGCCTTTCTTAATTAAAAACATCAGTCAGTCAATCAGTTTTAACCTGAATATTTTTATTTAACATTATTCATCATCATGATATTATTCATCGCTGTTACAAGCTAAATCTGCTTCTGAATATTATTTATTGGATTTCGCAATAACTAATTGTAATCAAAATATATTTATTTAAATCTGTTTTTGTTGAACCCGCTACTGTTAATCTTACAGTACTATCATAGGTAGTGTTTTAGGCCAAGCATTATTATTTAATAATTTTTTCAGTACAACCAGGTTGCTATAATACTTGGGAATTAAATTTGCTAATGACAGTTAACTATGCTTGGTAACAACAACTAACCAGGATGTCTCAACGTACAGAAATTACGTTCAGTTAATAGTAAACCAGTGATCTTCAGTAAATATTTTCCTAAATATAAGCCACTCAAAACAAGTTAGTGAAACCAAAGCACTGTTCAGGTCTAGGCACAGAAAAAACATCACATATCAATAAAAAGTGAACATTAATTGACATAAAAATAACAAAGAAGTGAGTGCTTTTGAAATAATATTTATTGTTTCATCAGACTTAAATCTATTCAGGTTAACCACAGATATATAGTATTAGTAACCAATCAAATCTGTTAACAAAAGTTCAGCCCCCCCCAATTAACATCCATAGCAGCAGGATATACAAATCCAGGTCAGGAAAACGTTTAAGGTTTAAACATAGAAATGCAATCACACATTCATAAAGCATAAGAATCACCTTACCCCTCTCATTTTCAAAAAAGGTAGTAAGGGAGTATGTTCATTTAACTCTTTCCCATGATCTGCATGTAATCTAATAATCCATTTAACTTACACTACTTCTGTATAATTATTAACATCACCCTTTAGATCACTCTCCTTAATAACATCACTACTCTGAACTTAAAAATATGTTCAGGGCCTTTCTGTCTAACAATGCTTAGCAAGAGCATTATTGGGTGCAGAAACCCTAATGTCATGCAGATGTTCCCTAATCCTATGTTTCAGTATCCTGTCTGTTTTACCAATATAGAATGCACTGCATAACTGGCATACAGCCAGATAAACAACACAACAGGTATTACAGTCTGCACTAACCTTCAATTTATAACAATAACCTGTATCAGGGTGTGTAAACTCAGATTTATCACTAATGTATGAACAACAATTAAACGACTGACACGATTTAGTGCCCCTATCCTGTTCCTGGACATTTTCTTGTGATGTACGTGAATAACATAGCATCCTGCGTATCGACTTCTTGTTCTTATAACAAAATTTTGGTCAGTCACCTACTAAATCTTTAACCTCTGGAGTTAACATTAAAAATGAACAATGTTTCTTAATAATATCAACAATGTCTTTAGAATTACTACTAAAAAACGTGGGAATACTAAATGTGTTGGACCTAATTGTTGTATTACTAGTCTCTCTTCTTTTGGAAAAATATGGTCTACCACTTCCCTCTTTCACAGATGCAACCTCATCTACGCAAGCAGAAACCTCTCTATCATTATATCCCCTATCTCTAAATCTCTTCCTCAGCCCAAACAGTTCCTCAGAAAAAGCTGTATTATCCACAAGTAACCTGGACGTCCTCAGTGCCTGACCTTTCACTATATTATGGAATATATGAGTCTGATGCATACTCCACCTATGTAAATATGCATTCCTATGACAGGGTTTCCTTTAAATACCTGTATTAATGGTACCATCATCCAACCGCGTGATGTCCACATTTAAAAATTAATCCTGTCTCGGGAACTACACAATGTAAACTTTAAGAAATAACAAACACCATTAATATACAACTCAAATTCCTGCAAACTAGCTTTATCACCCTTTCAAATCAAAAATAAATCATCAACAAAACTTTTATAAAATAAAATATGGCATAAACATCTCAGATTTCACAATGGTCTCCTCTTCCCACCATGCCATAACTATGTTGGCATAGCTATTAGCACAAGAAGTGGCCATAGCTACGCCATCATTTTGCAAATAATAACACCCACCAAACAAAAAAGATTATTCTCTAATACAGTCTCCATAAATAAACACAATAATTAATATATTTATAATCAAAAGAACAATAATGTAAAAGATAATTTTTCAAAGTTTCAAGGCCATAAGTGTTCGGGATCTTTGTAAAAAGGGACTGAACACCCATAGTTACAAATAAAAAAGGAGAACTCTTATTAAATTGTTCAATAAAGCAAAATAGGTCTTGTAAAAACTGCTTGGAATCACTCAATATGTAACAACTTTTATCTACAACCAGTCTTAAATATTTCTCAATAAACATAGAAAGAGTTTTTTTACACCAACCTCTCCCAGCTACTATTGGTCTAAATGGAGGTTGGTTTGGATTCTTATGTATTTAGGTAGGTCCTGTATAGCCAGAATCAAAGGATCCTATACCAGCAAAAAAATATAAATGTCCAATGTGATCAACCTACATGCCAAGCACTCATTCAACATATTAAAAATCCATTACTGCATTCTCACTATAACATAATTTGTAATAATAGTTTACATAGAAGGGTCATTCAACATTAATTTCATGGATGTAAAATAAAATAACCGGACAATCACAACAATCATGCCTCACTTATTGGCTGGACTCATTACTATATTTGGATCAGAACCCATAGCATTCAAATGTCTCCATTCATCATTAAACATATTATAAAAAACTCTATGACTGGTTTTATTACCAAAATACTCATAGATATCATGTTCGCATAATTTACCAAAAATTTCCAAGATAGAGGGTAGAATAGGAACAAACGTACTTGGTTTCTTCATAGTACTCCCCTCTCATAATTATCCCAGCTATTAAAAAATAATCTCAATTGCACATTCCTTAAAAACATTTTCAAATCTATAATTGTATCAGTTAAGGTCGCTTTCTGTGCTGGTATAAAATTCAGACCTTTCGCAAGAACAGTTAACTCTTCAAAGATCAAAGGTCTGGATGAAATATTCCAGACTAACAATCTTGTAGCTTCATCCACATTATCTTCAGTGATCTGCTGGAATCCACTTCTGTCTGTAATTTCTGTTTGGTTCAGCCTCTGCTCTGTGAGCAATTCTGTGCCCATATCTCTTTCTGATTCACCAGTAGTGGAAGAGGCTGCCTAATCAGAAAATAATTTTTAGCATTATTTTGGGACTTAATGGCTGGATGTGAGGACTTCCTTCTCACATCATCTCCTAAGGGTAAGAGTTCATGTGCATTATTTCTCACAGATTCAATAGCTCTGCCCCTACTCATGTCACCATTAGTGGATTCATTTTTGTTAGGTAAACACTCACTCCTACTCAAGTCATTCATAGCGTTAACATCACAATCACTGGTTCCACCTCTACTGCTATTACTATTGGTGGATTCCTCATTGCCATAAAGATGTACAATGGTATTCTGCTCACTCAAAGTGTTAATTAACAGTGAATGAACTGTGGCCAATACATCAGTAGCAAGATTGTTATTAACTGTATCTCGTTCTACCTGCTGTTTCGGCCATGTAAATACATGTCTGTCTTTGAAATCTTTCAAGTCCTTAGCTAATTTCTTTCTTTCCAACAAAAGCAATTTCCTTTCAAAGATAGCAACAGAATCAACCAATTCACATAACCTCTGATCCACCAATGAAGTAAGAAAGTCCTGATATAGTCTACTCTAATATTCCTTTATTTTATCAACAAGTAGAAGTTCTTCGGGTGAAAAATGTTTAATTAATAACTTAAAGTACCCAAAGCTAGTGTCTATATTCAGTTGTTGCCATTTACACAATAAGTTGGGTGATAATTATTATTAAGTGGGCATCCGTAGAACCCTTAACCCTCGAGGTATCACCAGTAGCACTAAACAAACTTCAAAGTGCTGCTTCTGTTGCCTCTTTTATTTTAGGCTTTGTCCAGACTTTCTACACTAAGAGGTTGAGAGGTATGCATGACAACTACCGTGTATCAAAAGGAGGACTTAAATAAAAAAAATACATGTATATACACACACACACACACACACACACACACACACACACACACACACACACACACACGCACACACATCTATATTTTTATATATGTGTGTGTGTGTGTGTGTGTATATATATATATATATATATATATATATATATATATACATTTGGTCAAATGCTGCTTTGGTCAACAAAGTGTAGTTGTTTATGTGAATGTAGGATAATTAGAAAGGCATTTTAATGGATTGTGTACTTTGATGGCAAAGGTAAGTTGGTAGGTATTAGAGGTGGGAGTGTGTGCAAGTGTGTGTGTGTGTGTGTGTGTGTGTGTGTGTGTGTGTGTGTGTGTGTGTGTGTGTGTGTTTTGTGGGTTATGGTTAGAGAAAATGTTAGGCAAGAGAGTAGATTTAATGTGTGTGTGGTTAGGGTAAGAGGAAAGGTCAGGTAAGGGAATATATTTAGTGTGTTTGTGTGTGTGCGTGTGTGTGTGTATGTGTGTGTGTGTGTGTGTGTGTGTGTGTGTGTGTGTGTGTGTGTGTGTGTTCATAGAAAATTACTAGGCTAACAGCCATAGAGCCCTAACAAGCCTAGCAATATTTATCCTCAGTTGCCCCAGTTGTCAGTGGGGTTAGGTGAATGAAGTTTGCAGAGGCAAGGGTCTATGGTAGTTAATACCGACTTCCTCTGTCCAGGATGGAGATGGGCACCACACCAGGAGTGAATTTGTGGTCACCCATCTATTGATCTAGGCTGGTTTAAAGAGGTTCAGGGAGGGAGTCTGTTTCAAGTGAGTTGGAAGCTTATTACAGGGAAGTGGCACTCTCTGGGAGATGTATATATCTCTCCAGCAGGACCTTTTCATGTCTGAGGCTAGGTTAAGATCCCTGGAGCAAGTGACCCTCATGCAGTGGGATTTATGAATGTGTAGCATTTCCATCAGGGCTAGGTCAAAGACTGCCCTGTAAGCCAGGCACAGTTCACCCCTTAGCAACCTGTAGGAGAAAGAATACAATGACAGGGCTTTCAGTCTTTCCACATAAGACTTGTTTTGTGTACTCTGTAATTTCATGGTGAAAAACCTCTGTGGTTTTTCCAATTGTTGCAGGTGTCTGGTGAGGTACATGGAAAAGGGAGCATTGTACTCAATTATTGGTCTGATGTGGGCCAAGTATAATGGAATTATAACATCCCTAGATCTAGCTGTAATGCCTTTACTTATAATATGTGCTGCATAGAAAGATTTACTTACTACTGTGGATACGTGTTGGTCAAAGTTTAGATTGCTATCAACCTGAGTACCCAGATCAAGTACCACTGGGTCTACACATGGGGGGGCGGGGCACTGTCTATAATGCAATTATAGGGTGTGAAGATAGGTAAGGGCTGCCAGCCTAGCCAGATAGAATTCTGTAGATAATTCTTTCATTTGTAAATATTACTGTAAGCCACAGGCTTCTACTCTTAAATGTGAAAAGACTGCATTGGATATTGAACTGCAAAAATGTAACAACAGTGCACTCTGCTGTAAGAAAGCTAAGTCAAGCATTTTATGACTGTCTTTGATATCAAAATTCAGAGCCGATATGTCTGGATGAAGAAATTCTGCCTATTGTTTTGAGGCCAGAGTTAATGGCTAGAATTTGCATGTATAATTTCTTTTATTGCTCTGGTTCCTGACCAACTGCAAGATCAAAGGTGCTATTAACCTCTGAGCATCTGTTAGCCTTGGAACTAGAAAGAAATAATGTAATCTGAAATGAATCAGTGGTACTGTGTTATCAATTTAAGCAGGACCTGCCTTAGGTCAACTGGTGCCCTAGGCAAAAGGGCTCCATAGAGCCCCTCCCCACACCACCGGTGCCCCCATCCTGCTCTACCTACACCAAATAAATACTGGAAAAGTTCTCCTGCTAGACCGGTGCCCTAGGCGGCCACCTAGTTGGCCTATGCTGAAGGCCGGCTATGAATTTAAGAACAGAAAGAATGAGAGCTTTAGAGCATTTGTCTTGAGAACATCCAACATCACCAGCACTGCCTGTATCTATATGTAAGTAGGATTTTAGACTTTAGCGTTTCTCTTAGATATAGCTAGAAAATATAAAGATTAGAGTAGTTTGTTTTTCTGTGATGTCAGAACTTTTCTACATTATTATTTTAAACATTTCTCTGTGATCTCTGAACTCTTGACTAGCACTGTGTAGTAAGAAATATTGTCTTGTGTTTTTATTATTTATTATTAAATATTTTTAAATCTTTTAACTGTGGCTGTTTTGTATAAAGATAATTTAAGTTCTAAGAGTACATTGCATGCATATAGTGATACTGTACCAAGTCACTCCAAATAAACTTTGCTGTTCAGTCACACTTACCATTTGGATAATAATATTTCACAGTAATAATTGGACACCATTTAATAAGGGCCTTTGAATAGTTGATAAATATTAGCTGGGTGGTGGCAGTGATTTCTACCATATAGTCTGGGTAAAAGGGTACAGCTGGAGAACCTGTGCCAGCCTTCCCCAAGAGTGTCTGTGTCTTATATAACTCTTATCTCAAAGTGTGTGTGTGTGTGTCAGCTACTTGGGCAGGGACACAAAGCACTGGTTGAATAGAGAGGATGCTGGAGGTTTTAGCTTGCCCACTAGGCTGAGATCTCGACCCTATAGCTGTGCCACTGGGGAGTCTTATTGGGGACCTGTAGAGAAAGGGAGAAACCAGCCTCAGACTGACTGTGATCTCTTTGTGCTATTAAGGGAAATTGTATTTTACTGTGTTTGTATTTATTATCCTTTCCTATATGGACGCCTCACACTGGTGTTAGTGGTGAGGATTGAGGCTCCTTGACTGCTTGGCCAGTGCACAGGCATCTCATAGGGATGTCAGCTTTTCAAAATGTAATAATAATGCATTTTGTTTGCATTTAGCTTTAATCCGTGGCATTGGCACCAGTTATTTGTCTGCATTAACTCTGCCTGCAATACATTAACATAATTGAGGGACTCGGTGATTGCTCCCAATTTGTAGTTGTCAGTAAATTTGGTCAGCCACAGGCTGCCCATGTTTGCCAGGACTTGTGGGAAAAAAAATACAAACAGTAAGGAGCCCAGCACAGAACCCTGTGGTACGCCACTGGGGACTAATCTTTTGCTAGAGGTGAAGTCACCCACTTTGGCAGTATGTGTCCTGTCAGTGAGTCAGTTGATTTCCCCTTTGGTAATGTTGTTGTGTCTTTTGTCTTATGGCCAATTAATTAATGGCCCATTATTAGGGGTCACCACAGCGGAACTCTGGTCCGCTAATGTTTGGTAGTGGATTTTTACATGCCGAGTTACCAGCCCTGATGCACAACCTTCAATGAAGGCACACCCATTCATGTATGCCTCCACACAGAAGACGCTCTAGCTGAGAATCGAATGGGACAACATCTTGCTGTGAGGCGACAACGCTACCGCAGCACCACTACCGCGGGTAATGTAGGGGTTAATTCCAAAATGGGAGAATTGTCTATAATACTTGAGTGGGGGATTGTGGCAAATGCCTTGGCTAGGTAAAATAGGTGGTATGCAGTGTCTTTCCCTCATCCAAGGCCTTGGTGGCTTTCTCAAGGAAGTCCATCATGTTTAACAGGAATGATATGCCCTTAGTGAATCCAAACTGGGTTGAGTCCAGAGCTTGGAGATTACCTATATCCTTGTTAATAAGGTCCATAATGATTCTTTGCATGGCCTTGCAGATGAGGGTAGTCAAGGTTATGGGCCTATGATTCCCAAGCTCAGTTGATGGTCCTCCTTTATGCAGAGGGGTTACTGTTGCTGTCCTCCATTCTGCCAGAACATAGCCAGTTAACAGGGTGTGATTAAAAAGGATCCAAGTGGGTCCACTAGGTAATGTTTTAGTTTATTTAAAAGACAACCGGGGATGCTGTCTGGTCCCACTGATGCTGTGTTTTTGGTCTTGGAAAGCACTGAGATGACCTGCTGTCTTGAGATAATAGGCTGAGGAATCTGTCAGTTAGCAGGTTGGCTATTATGTCCAGTTGAGTATGGGTGGTGCCATCCACAACCAGTTCAGTGCATAGTTGGGTATTTCATTTAAGGTTTAAGTAGTTAAAGAATGCCTTGTGATAATCCTTAGCTAGGGAGGCTATTTTTACTTCATAATTAGCTTTGGAGGACTTGACAAGATCTCTAACTTGTTTGTTTAAGCTAGAGAGGGATTTCTTCCTCTGCTGAGCCAGTTCCCTCTTGTTCTTGGACATTAATTTATTTCTCTTGTTGTATAACCTGTTTATGCTAGGGGTCCACCAGGGTGGCTTATTTTTTTGGCAAGACCTGGTTTTAATCTGGTCAGGTACATCCGATTCTATACAACTGCTTAAGTGGTTATACAGGGCATTGGTGTACACTTCTGCATAGGTGTCCGTGTTATCTGCATTTGAGGGAACATTGAAACTTCTTATACCATCACTCAGTAGGAAGTAGTTTGCCTTTGAAAAATTCTTAAGCATTTCTGAGCTTGATGGGGTATCTGGTCTTATAATAACATTGAACAAGGCTGATTTATGGTCCACTCTTACCAGGGTGGACATCACACGTGGGGGGGGGGGTACAGTGCTGTCCCATTTTAGTGAGTACTATGTCCAGGGCATTTGAGCCTCTTGTGGGTGTGCTGACTAGCTGTTCCAGAGAATTTGCATTGACAAAGTCCAAGAAACTCTGAGCCAGCATTTTGTAGTCATGTATGTTTCCCAGTCAATTGTAGGATAATTAAAATCACCTATGAGTAAGGTGTTGGGATATACGGCAAGTGACTCCACTAAGTCCAGGTATGTGCTATGCTTTTCATGTTTCATGCTGAAGGACCTATAACTAGCTATGATGTAGTAGGGGTCTTTGCCTATAGTTAATTACACATGGAGTAGTTCAAAAAAGTCACACTGTTTGGCCAGCCTAGAAGTGTACTTATCCTTAATGAAGATGGATACAACTCCTCCTCTTTTGGTTCTTTCATGCTCAGTTTGTGGTCTGAATGTATGGAAGGCACTGTAGCCCTAAATAGCCAGAGTTCTTTCTGCTCCTTTGAGCCAAGTCTTGGTGACTGCACAGATGTCAGCATCTTCCAAAGCAAGGAGTGCTTTCAGGGACTGCAGTTTCTTATTTAGACTCCTAGCATTTAGCAGCAGTACCTTGAGTTATCTGGAGAGGATTTTGTTATGTTCAGAGGTTCGTTATTTTGACAGTGCTTAAAAAAGGCACAATAGGAGTGGCTAATGCCTTTGCCAGTATCCAAAAGCCTAGAGAAGACAGGTGTAGACCATCTCTGGCAAAGCAGCATGGCCTGTTGACCATATCTTCCCAGATTGACAGATAGCAGAGACTCTTGGACTGGCACCAGAGCTAAGCCAATTGTTAAAGTCAATCATTTTTTATTTGTACTGTGGCATCATCGTTGGAAAAGGTAGAATGCTGCTTAAGGCTAGGCTTATAACTGCCTGTGACACATAATCTGAGAGATAAGTCATGTCTCTCTTCATATAGTCTGGTGAGGTACATCTCAAGTCATTCTCCCCCACATGGACTATGACAGAATCCTACCAGCACCTGTGGTTAAATGACTAGGGTGATTGAGTGACTTGATTGATCCTGTCACCTGACAGGCAGCTAACTGTAAACTACTCCTTATCCAGCGTGGTGAGGGGAACATCCATGTGTCTCACAATGGAGTCACCTATGGCCAATACATTAGAGATTCTTTGGTGTTACAACTTATGAGCATATATATTGAGACACTGGTGTGTGTATTATTATTATGTGTTGTGGTTAGTTTTTGCATTGTTATGCATTTAAGTGGTTTCCATTTGGGAGGGCTCTGATCTTCTGGTAATTTACTACTGAGTACCTCCACATATGTGGGTTTATGTGCCATGTACTTTTTTAGTGTGGGAAGTGTGTGTGTGCTGACAGCATGTTTGGCATTTGATTTGTTCTTATGTGAGTCTTGCATCCAGTTTCATAGTGTAACTACATCTCTCACATAAGGTATTTGTTTCAGGAGTAAGTGCTTGTCAGTATACATGAGACAATTGCTACATTGCTTCAGGATGCTCATGTCTATCAGGCTGTCCAGAAGGATGATGGGAAACTGCCTGTCAATGATAGCAGGCTCTTACTGCATGTTTAATTAGGAAAGGGAATGGGTTATTTTGACAGGACTGTGCTTGTAGTGCCGGGAGTACAAGAGGGACTTATACTTTGTGTAGGCTAAGGATGATCAATAAGGCAATGCTGCTCAGTGCGCAACTGAGTTGTTCATAGAGCAGCAGAAAAGCTTGGAAGGGTCTCACTGACAGCTGTTTAGGGAGAAACTGAGCTTCTAAGCTTTTGCATCTATACAGGGCAATGCTAACCACAGCTTCATGAACAGCAGCACTCCACAAATGCCAGGCTTAAATATGAGCAAAGAAAAACAGGTTGTACGATAACTACCAGTCAGGAAAGCACACAATAAGCCTAATATAAGCAATCTCCAACTCAGACAGGTTAGATAAGTACACTTCTACCACAAGGGTGCAGAAAAACATCTTCTTAATGTAGAATGTCTGGTTTGGAGCCCAAGTGTAACAAGACCACACAAACTGCCTACAACAATCCTACAAATAACAGATACAATGTAATACAGTGCAATTAACTACTTAAAGCAGCAGCTGACAGTACATTTTTTTAAACTGCTAAAGTACAGTCACAGTATACAAGAGAAGTGCAAAAAATAAGAGCCGTTTTGTGTGCTTTCCAGCTCAGATAGACCAGGTAAACATCTTCTGCCATTAGATGAATAATTCCAGTCCTATGAATGTAAAAGCACAGTAAAGGAGTGTCCAGAGTGAAATGCTACCAGAAACAAACTTAAAAGATAAGAAATGCTGTCTCAAATAAACATAATTTAAAAGCTTATAAAAGTATGTTGCGTCTTTCGGCTTCTCTCGGTTAGGGGTCACCACAGTGGAACTCCAGTCCGCTAATGATTGGTAGTTGATTTTTACATGCCGAGTTACCAGCCCTGACACACAACCTTCAATGAAGGTATGCCCATTCACGCATGTCTACATGCAGAAGACGCTCTAGCTGAGAGTCGAACCGGACAGCATCTTACTGTGAGGCGACAACGCTACCGCAGCACCACCACCACGGATTATGATTATTCAATAAAAGTACTTAGCTTTGTATAAAAGAGCCAAGAGACACTCAATTGTACAGAATTTATAAAGGCACTAAAAACAAGGTAAGCTGATTAATAAACCCTCCAGCCAATAAAACTACATGCAGAAATCTTGAGTGTTCCCCAACCCAAACAGACCAGGCTACCTCCCAGTGCACTAGATGGAAAATCCACTGATCTCTTGATGTAAAAACAAGTGCTTGCTAGAGTGTAAAATACACTCCTTTATCCAACAGAGCTAGCAAGATAATGAATTCAGGACACATAAATCACAGAACAGACAATGATGAAGCAAAATGCACTTTTCATTATAAGCACAAAGAAAGGCAAATAAGTAATTCAAGACAGCAGCAGTGTAGAAAGGGAAAAGCTTATTAAGCTCAATTTACAAAAGAGGTGGGCAGCTTAAAATCACCAGGTTTAAAAATCAGATCAACACAGGGAGGGTTAGTAGAAAAACTAGCAGGAATCACCAGCAATGGTTTAGTTTATGCAGCCTTGAAATCTTTTTAGAAAAGACAAAGGCCCATAAATTCACTGTGTATTTAAGTATCACTCAAGAGACAATTTAACCAATGAAAAAACATGTGAAATATGCAGCCCAGATAATTTAAGTGTCTACTTTTCACATGGGACAAAAACACCAGACAAGTAGATTTCTAAAAACAGAAAACAAAATGGAGCAGGTAAAGCTCTATCAGCAAGTCACAGACAAAAAAAAAATATGTTTGTTTTCCTCACCCGACAGGGAATCACCAGTAGTGCTTTAGTTTATGTTGGCTTGAAATCTTTTTAGAAAAGACAAAGGCACAGAAATTCACGGTGCATTTAAGTATCACTCAAGAGACAGTTTAACCAGTGAAAAAAACATGTGAAATGTTCAGCCTAGATAATTTATGTCTACCTTTCACATAGAACAAAACACCTCGCCAAGCCGATTTCATAACTCATTGCATCCGAGTGACATCTCCAGGTACATCTGCAATTAATTCCTACTGACACCTCTAGGCATCAAATATTGCTTGTTCATATTTGCATCAATAATTCTAAAACCATGTTATGTGCACAGTTTTAAAAGATTTCATTTTAAAGCTTACACAATGGCAAACTCAACTGCATTAATATTTGACCTCTGTCTCGTGCAGGTAAATGGATATTAACTGTTGTTTTTATTATATTAATTTATACAGATATAATTTTCACATTTTTATAAATATATTAACTACAAAGTAACACAGACAGACCTTATTAGCCTCATATGAGAGATCTTAACTAAATGAATAAAATGTTACTGAAAGTATATGTGTAACGTGAGCGGTTGCAGAGATATTGCAAGTTGTTTATAAAATATTGCAAATGTAATAGTGCGTTTACTGTGACTTATAAAATTCAGTTTAAGACCTAGAACCTAACAAATACTACCACTGTAAAAATATTATGTGTGAAGAGTTTGCCATTTATACTTTTTTCATAACTGCTATGGTTCCAGAGATATGAACATTTGTTTGAAATGTGAGGACATAATTTAATTCTGTCAAAAGGCATAGGCTCCACCCATTGGAAGTTACAGTGCAAACTTCCTGAGTCTGCATTGGAGTGAATGAGTTAAAACAGAAAACATAATGGAGCAGGTAAAGCAGAAAGCAACTCTATCAAGTCTCAGACAAAAAATATAGGTTTACTTTTCTCACCCAACAGGGAATCACCACCAATGCTTTAGTTTATGCAAGCATGTGTGTGTGTGTGTGTGTGTGTGTGTGTGTGTGTGTGTGTGTGTGTGTGTGTGTGTGTGTGTGTGTGGGCCAGAGTGCACTCATGTGCATGCACATGCTTGCAAGTTAGAGTTGTGGCTAACAAAACAACAAATGAAAATAAAAGCGTGTCCAACCACAGATAGTTTAAAAGAACTTTAATTAAGCACTTTATCTGGTTATTCTCACAGGACTTCATCAGAATCTTGATGTAGTAAGATACTCCACACTTTTTTCTGTCTTTATTCCAGATTTTTATTTTGTAATGTTATCTGAAATTTCAACTAATTACTTCATAGCAGCTTCCAGCTGCCACACAAACAAGCTGAATACAGCTGAGCTTACAGAAGGACGCAAAAGCATTGTAGACATTTCTGCTTCTGTTTATTTTAATTTGTTGTTTTGTTAGTGTCTATGTTTTTTATGAAGGTGAACAAAGACTGGAAACATAATTTTCCAATTAAGGTTAGAGTAAGGGATTAGGTAAGGGGTTAGATTTCGTGTGTGTGTGTGTGTGTGTGTGTGTGTGTGTGTGTGTGTGTGTGTGTGTGTGTGTGTGTGTGTGTGTGTGTGTGCATGTGAGGGTGTGTGTATGAAAAAATATTTTGGTCAAATTTCAATTTCTATGGGTAAGATAGAATTAGAAGCCTAGGAGGCCCTAGGTCAAGATAGGCAAAGTCCTGAACAACCAGACATTATTACTGTATTCTACAGCTCTGCATCATAAAGACTATTTGGGCATGGCAGGTGTTGGTCATAACAAAATGTGTTTGCCATACACTTTTAAGGCTAATTACCCTTCACATGTTTCATGGTTGTCAGAGGTTTGGATCATGAGAGCACAGCCATCACATATAAATCGGGTCACTGGAGCAGATTTAAAGGCCCACTATGACATATGTACTGATTTGCAGAAATATGGATATTGGAAACTGAACGTATATGTTTTGCTATAAAATCTGTATGCACCCTTGCATCCACAAAGTAAATATGCAACAATATGTATTGCACCATGGTTATTTATTTTTAATCAGAGTGTTTAGGAAATAGGTAAATGAGAGTTGAAGAATATGTCAAAATGTCCCTGGCACATTGGGTTAAAGACTGCAGATTAACAGGGCCACCATATTCTGTTCTAAGTGTGACTAAGTTAATGCAGTCTCAGTTCAGTCCACTGGACATGGTGACAGCCTGACAGGTGCATTCAGTAAAAGAACTAACCAATATACCACAAGATGATCTCGAACTGCAACACCACAAACTAAAGAGACTAGAGCTGGAGACAAAATGTCTAGAAATCTAAGTAGCAGAGAGGATAAAACAGCATGAAGATATAGAGTTGGAAATGAAGTATTGATTATGAACTAGTACTGGTGCTGCAACTTCTGGAGAGGAAGATGGGTCAACTGCATGAAAAAGGACTGTTTATCTACAACCAGATACATTGTGAAAAGGAGTAGGAATGAAAACCCAGCCCTAGAAGTTAAGGTCAGTGGTAAATTGGTTCTTGAGTATATGAGGGATGATCGTTTTGAAAGTTGAATGGGTGCAAGCGGGACCAAACAGATCAGGGTATTTGATGAAATGTTTACCCACCCCTTTACAAATAAG